>NW_025727800.1:0-39514 GCF_021461385.2 Schistocerca piceifrons
ACTACTGCCACAGGAATGGTTCAAAGCATCGACAGTAAGAAGAGTCAGTCTTCTTGTACTTAATTCGGCATTGTCCTTTAGAATTTAATTGCGATGCAATTTCTGTGTTTCATCGTTAATAAGAAGGTCAGAGGGATACAGTAAACCTGAAGTGAAGCATCGGAATCAATAACTAGTGTCACAGGAATGGTTCAAATCATAGGACAGTAAGTAGGGTGAGTCTTCTTGTAATTAAGTCGGCATTGTGCCTTTTGCATTTAATTCCGATGCAATTTCTGTGTTTCATCGTCAAAAAGAAGGTAGAAGGGGTACAGTAAACCTGAAGTGAAGCACCGGAATCTATAACTAGTGCCACAGGAATGGTTCAAAACATAGTCAGTAAGAAGAGTCAGACTTCTTGTACTTGGCATTGTGCCTTTTGTATTTAATTCCGATGCAATTTCTGTGTTTCATCGTCATTAAGAAGGTCAGAGGGATACAGTAAACCTGAAGTGAAGCATCGGAATCTATAACTAGTGTCACAGGAATGGTTCACAACATAGACAGTAGGAAGAGACAGTATTCTTGTACTTAAGTGGGCATTGTGCCTTTTCTATTTAATTCCTATGCAATTTCTGTGTTTCATCGTCAATAAGAAGGTCCAAGGGATATAGTAAACCCTTGAGTGAAGCATCGGAATCTATAACTAGTGTCACAGGAATGGTTCAAAGCATAGACAGTAAGAAGAGTCAGTCTTCTTGTACTTGAGTCGGCATTGTGCCTTTTGTATTTAATTCCGATGCAATTTCTGTGTTTCATCGTCAATAAGAAGGTCCAAGGGATACAGTAAACCGGGAGCGAAGCATCGGAATCTATAACTACTGTCACAGAAACGGTTCAAATCATAGTCAGTAAGAAGAGTCAGTATTCTTGTACTTAAGTCGGCATTGTGCCTTTTGTATTTAATTCCGATGCAATGATGTGTTTCATCGTCAATAAAAAGGTCCAAGGGATACAGTAAACCTGAAGTGAAGCACCGGAATCTATAACTAGTGTAACAGGAATGGTTCAAAGCATAGACAGTGGGAAGAGTCAGTCTTCTTGTACTTAAGTCGGCATTGTGCCTTTTGTATTTAATTCCGATGCAATATCTGTGTTTCATCGTCAATAAGAAGGTCCATGGGATACAGTAAACCTGGAGTTAAGCAATGGAATCTGTAACTAGTGTCACAGGGGATGGTTCAAATCGTAGACAGTAATAAGAGTCTGTATTCTTGTACTTAAGTCGGCATTGTGCCTTTTGTATTTAATTCCGATGCAATTTCTGTGTTTCATCTTCAATATGAAGGTCCAACGGATACAGTAAACCTGAAGTGAAGCATCAGAGTCTATAACTAGCGTCACAGGTATGGTTCAAAACATAGTCAGTAAGAAGAGTCAGTCTTCTTGTACATAAGTCGGCATTCTGCCTTTTGTATTTAATTCCGATGCAATTTCTGTGTTTCATCGTCAATAAGAAGGTCCAAGGGATACAGTAAACCTGAAGTGAGGCATCGGAATCTATAACTACTGTAACAGGAATGGTTCAAAGCATAGACAGTGGGAAGAGTCGGTCTTCTTGTACTTAAGTCGGCATTGTGCCTTTTGTATTTAATTCCGATGCAATTTCTGTGTTTCATCGTCAATAAGAAGGTCCGAGGAATACAGTAAACCTGAAGTGAAGCATCGGAATCTATAACTAGTGTCACAGGAATGGTTCAAAACATAGACAGTAGGAAGAGACAGACTTCATGTACTTAAGTCGGCATTGTGCCTTTTCTGTTTAATTCCTGTGCAATTTCTGTGTTTCATCGTCAATAAGAAGGTCCAAGGGATATAGTAAACCTGGAGTGAAGCATCGGAATCAATAACTAGTGTCACAGGAATGGTTCAAATCATAGTCAGTAAGAAGAGTCAGACTTCTTGTACTTGGCATTGTGCCTTTTGTATTTAATTCCGATGCAATTTCTGTGTTTCTTCGTCAATAAGGAGGTCCAAGGTATACAGTAAACCTGGAGTGAAGCTTCGGAATCTATAACTAGTGTCACAGGAATGGTTCAAAACATAGTCAGTAAGAAGAATCAGTCTTCTTGTACTTAAGTCGGCATTGTGCCTTTTGTATTTAATTCCGATGCAATTTCTGTGTTTCACCGTCAATAAGAAGGTCCAAGGGATACAGTAAACCTGGAGTGAAGCATCTGAATCTATAACTAGTGACACAATGACGGTTAAAACATCGACAGTAAGAAGAGTCAGTCTTCTTGTACATAAGTCGGCATTGAGCCTTTTGTATTTAAGTCCGATGCAATTTCTGTGTTTCATCGTCAAAAAGAAGGTAGAAGGGGTACAGTAAACATGAAGTGAAGCACCGGAATCTATAACTAGTGCCACAGGAATGGTTCAAAACATAGTCAGTAAGAAGAGTCAGACTTCTTGTACTTGGCATTGTGCCTTTTGTATTTAATTCCGATGCAATTTCTGTGTTTCTTCGTCAATAAGGAGGTCCAAGGTATACAGTAAACCTGGAGTGAAGCTTCGGAATCTATAACTAGTGTCACAGGAATGGTTCAAAACATAGACAAAAGAAGAATCAGTCTTCTCGTACTTAAGTCGGCATTGTTCCTTTTGTATTTAATTCCGTTGCAATTTCTGTGTTTCACCGTCAATAAGAAGGTCCAAGGGATACAGTAAACCTGGAGTGAAGCATCTGAATCTATAACTAGTGACACAATGACGGTTAAAACATCGACAGTAAGAAGAGTCAGTCTTCTTGTACTTAATTCGGCATTGTGCCTTTTGTATTTGGTTCCGACGCAATTTCTGTGTTTCATCGTCAATAAGAACGTCAGAGGGATACTGTCAATCTGAAGTGAAGCATCGGAATCTATAACTAGTGTCACAGGATTGGTTCAAAACATAGTCAGTAAGAAGAATCAGTATACTTGTACTAAAGTCGGCATTGTGAATTTGGTATTGAATTCCGATGCAATTTCTGTGTTTCTTCATCAATAATAAGGTCCAAGTGATACAGTAAACCTGGAGTGACGCATCGGAATCTATAACTAGTGTCACAGGGACGGTTCAAAACACAGACAGTAAGAAGAATCAGTATTCTTGTACTTAAGTCGGCATTGTGCCTTTTGTATTTAATTCCGATGCAATTTCTGTGTTTCATCGTCAATAAGAAGGTCAGAGGAATACAGTAAATCTGAAGTGAAGCACCGGAATCTATAACTAGTGGCAAAGGAATGGTTCAAAGCATAGTCAGTAAGAAGAGTCAGTCTTCTTGTACTTAAGTCGGCATTGTGCCTTTTGTATTCAATTCCGATGCAATTTCTGTGTTTCATCGTCAAAGGGAAGGTAGAAGGGGTACAGTAAACCTGAAGTGAAGCACCGGAATCTGTAACTAGTGCCACAGGAATGGTTCAAATCATAGTCAGTAAGAAGAGTCAGTCTTCTTGTACATAAGCCGGCATTGTGCCTTTTGTATTTAATTCCGATGCAATTTTTGTGTTTCATCGTCAATAAGAAGGTCCAATGTTATACAGTAAACCAGAAGTGAAGCATCGGAATCTATAACTAGTGTAACAGGAATGGTTCAAATCACAGACAGTGGGAAGTGTCAGTCTTCTTGTACTTAAGTCGGCATTGTGCCTTTTGTATTTAATTCCGGTGCAATTTCTGTGTTTCATCGTCATTAAGAAGGTCAGAAGGATACAGTAAACCTGAAGTGAAGCATCGGAATCTATAACTAGTGTCACAGGAATGGTTCACAACATAGACAGTAGGAAGAGACAGTATTCTTGTACTTAAGTGGGCATTGTGCCTTTTCTATTTAATTCCTATGCAATTTCTGTGTTTCATCGTCAATAAGAAGGTCCAAGGGATATAGTAAACCTGGAGTGAAGCATCGGAATCTATAACTAGTGTCACACGAATGGTTCAAAACATAGACAGTAAGTAGGGTCAGTCTTCTTGTACTTAAGTCGGCATTGTGCCTTTTTTATTTAATTCCGATGCAATAATTGTGTTTCATCGTCAATAAGAAGGTCCAAGATATACAGTAAACCTGGAGTGAAGCATCGGAATCTAATAACTAGTGTCACAGGAATGGTTCAAACATAGTCAGTAAGAAGAGTCAGTCTTCTTGTACTTAAGTCGGCATTGTGCCTTTTGTATTTAATTCCGATGCTATTTTTGTGTTTCATCGTCAATAAGAAGATCCAAGGGATACAGTAAACCGGGAGTGAAGCATCGGAATCTATAACTAGTGTCACAGAAATGGTTCAAAACATAGTCAGTAAGAAGAGTCAGTCTTCTTGTACTTGAGTCGGCATTGTGCCTTTTGTATTTAATTCCGATGCAATTTCTGTGTTTCATCGTCAATAAGAAGGTCCAAAAGATACAGTAAACCGGGAGTGAAGCATCGGAATCTATAACTACTGTCACAGAAATGGTTCAAATCATAGTCAGTAAGAAGAGTCAGTATTCTTGTACTTAAGTCGGCATTGTGCCTTTTGTATTTAATTCCGATGCAATTGATGTGTTTCATCATCAATAAAAAGGTCCAAGGGATACAGTAAACCTGAAGTGAAGCACCGGAATCTATAACTAGTGTCACAGGAATGGTTAAAAGCATAGTCAGTAAGAAGAGTCAGTCTTCTTGTACATAAGTCTGCATTGTGCCTTTTGTACTTAATTCCGATGCAATTTTTGTGTTTCATCGTCAATAAAAAGGTCCAAAGGAATCATTAAACCTGAAGTGAAGCATCGGAATCTATAACTAGTGTAACAGGAATGGTTCAAAGCATAGACAGTGGGAAGAGTCAGTCTTCTTGTACTTAAGTCGGCATTGTGCCTTTTGTATTTAATTCCGATGCAATATCTGTGTTTCATCGTCAATAAGAAGGTCCATGGGATACAGTAAACCTGGAGTTAAGCAATGGAATCTGTAACTAGTGTCACAGGGATGGTTCAAAACGTAGACAGTAAGAAGAGTCAGTATTCTTGTACTTAAGTCGGCATTGTGCCTTTTGTAGTTAATTCCGATGCAATTTCTGTGTTTCATCTTCAATATGAAGGTCCAACGGATACAGTAAACCTGAAGTGAAGCATCAGAGTCTATAACTAGCGTCACAGGTATGGTTCAAAACATAGTCAGTAAGAAGAGTCAGTCTTCTTGTATATAAGTCGGCATTGTGCCTTTTGTATTTAATTCCGATGCAATTTCTGTGTTTCATCGTCAATAAGAAGGTCCAAGGGATACAGTAAACCTGAAGTGAGGCATCGGAATCTATAACTACTGTAACAGGAATGGTTCAAAGCATAGACAGTGGGAAGAGTCGGTCTTCTTGTACTTAAGTCGGCATTGTGCCTTTTGTATTTAATTCCGATGCAATTTCTGTGTTTCATCGTCAATAAGAAAGTCCGAGGAATACAGTAAACCTGAAGTGAAGCATCGGAATCTATAACTAGTGTCACAGGAATGGTTCAAAACATAGACAGTAGGAAGAGACAGTCTTCATGTACTTAAGTCGGCATTGTGCCTTTTCTGTTTAATTCCTATGCAATTTCTGTGTTTCATCGTCAATAAGAAGGTCCAAGGGATATAGTAAACCTGGAGTGAAGCATCGGAATCAATAACTAGTGTCACAGGAATGGTTCAAATCATAGACAGTAAGTAGGGTGAGTCTTCTTGTAATTAAGTCGGCATTGTGCCTTTTTTATTTAATTCCGATGCAATATCTGCGTTTCATCGTCAATACGAGGGTCCAAGGGATACAGTAAACCTGGAGTGAAGCATCGGTATCTATAACTACTGCCACAGGAATGGTTCAAAGCATCGACAGTAAGAAGAGTCAGTCTTCTTGTACTTAATTCGGCATTGTGCCTTTAGAATTTAATTGCGATGCAATTTCTGTGTTTCATCGTTAATAAGAACGTCAGAGGGATACAGTAAACCTGAAGTGAAGCATCGGAATCTATAACTAGAGTCATAGGAATGGTTCAAAACATAGTCAGTAAGTAGAATCAGTCTTCTTGTACTTAAGTCGGCATTGTGCCTTTTGTATTTAATTCCGATGCAATTTCTGTGTTTCACCGTCAATACGAAGGTCCAAGGGATACAGTAAACCTGGAGTGAATCATCTGAATCTATAACTAGTGACACAATGACGGTTAAAACATCGACAGTAAGAAGAGTCAGTCTTCTTGTACATAAGTCGGCATTGTGCCTTTTGTATTTAATTCCGATGCAATTTCTGTGTTTCATCGTCAAAAAGAAGGTAGAAGGGGTACAGTAAACCTGAAGTGAAGCACCGGAATCTATAACTAGTGCCACAGGCATGGTTCAAAACATAGTCAGTAAGAAGAGTCGGACCTCTTGTACTTGGCATTGTGCCTTTTGTATTTAATTCCGATGCAATTTCTGTGTTTCTTCGTCAATAAGGAGGTCCAAGGGATACAGTAAACCTGGAGTGAAGCTTCGGAATCTATAACTAGTGTCACAGGAATGGTTCAAAACATAGTCAGTAAGAGGAGTCAGTCTTCTTGTACTAAAGTCGCCATTGTGCCTTTTGTATTTAATTCCGAAGCTATTTTTGTGTTTCATCGTCAATAAGAAGGTCCAAGGGATACAGTAAACCTGGAGTGAAGCATCGGAATCTATAACTAGTGTCACAGGGATGGTTAAAAGCATAGACAGGAAGAAGAGTCAGTATTCTTGTACTTAAGTCGGCATTGTGCCTTTTGTATTTAATTCCGATGCAATTTCTGTGTTTCATCTTCAATAAGAAGGTCCAAAGGATACAGTAAACTAGAAGTGAAGCATCAGAGTCTATAACTAGTGTCACAGGAATGGTTCAAAACATAGTCAATAAGATGAGTCAGTCTTCTTGTACATAAGCCGGCATTGTGCCTTTTGTATTTAATTCCGATGCAATTTTTGTGTTTCATCGTCAATAAGAAGGTCCGAGGGATATAGTAAACCTGGAGTGAAGCATCTTAATCTATAACTAGTGTCACAGGAATGGTTCAAAACATAGACAGTAAGTAGGGTCAGTCTTCTTGTACTTAAGTCGGCATTGTGCCTCTTTTATTTAATTCCGATGCAATATCTGTGTTTCATCGTCAATAAGAAGGTCCAAGATATACAGTAAACCTGGAGTGAAGCATCGGAATCTATAACTAGTGTAACAGGAATGGTTCAAATCACAGACAGTGGGAAGTGTCAGTCTTCTTGTACTTAAGTCGGCATTGTGCCTTTTGTATTTAATTCCGGTGCAATTTCTGTGTTTCATCGTCATTAAGAAGGTCAGAGGGATACAGTAAACCTGAAGTGAAGCATCGGAATCTATAACTAGTGTCACAGGAATGGTTCACAACATAGACAGTAGGAAGAGACAGTATTCTTGTACTTAAGTGGGCATTGTGCCTTTTCTATTTAATTCCTATGCAATTTCTGTGTTTCATCGTCAATAAGAAGGTCCAAGGGATATAGTAAACCTGGAGTGAAGCATCGGAATCTATAACTAGTGTCACAGGAATGGTTCAAAACATAGACAGTAAGTAGGGTCAGTCTTCTTGTACTTAAGTCGGCATTGTGCCTTTTTTATTTAATTCCGATGCAATAATTGCGTTTCATCGTCAATAAGAAGGTCCAAGATATACAGTAAACCTGGAGTGAAGCATCGGAATCTATAACTAGTGTCACAGGAATGGTTCAAATCATAGACAGTAAGTAGGGTGAGTCTTCTTGTAATTAAGTCGGCATTGTGCCTTTTTTATTTAATTCCGATGCAATATCTGCGTTTCATCGTCAATACGAGGGTCCAAGGAATACAGTAAACCTGGAGTGAAGCATCGGTATCTATAACTACTGCCACAGGAATGGTTCAAAGCATCGACAGTAAGAAGAGTCAGTCTTCTTGTACTTAATTCGGCATTGTGCCTTTAGAATTTAATTGCGATGCAATTTCTGTGTTTCATCGTTAATACGAAGGTCAGAGGGATACAGTAAACCTGAAGTGAAGCATAGGAATCTATAACTAGAGTCATAGGAATGGTTCAAAACATAGTCAGTAAGAAGAGTCAGTATTCTTGTACTTAAGTCGGCATTGTGCCTTTTGTATTTAATTCCGATGCAATTTCTGTGTTTCATCTTCAATAAGAAGGTCCAAAGGATACAGTATACTAGAAGTGAAGCATCAGAATCTATAACTAGTGTCACAGGAATGGTTCAAAACATAGTCAGTAAGAAGAGTCAGTCTTCTTGTACATAAGCCGGCATTGTGCCTTTTGTATTTAATTCCGATGCAATTTTTGTGTTTCATCGTCAATAAGAAGGTCCAATGTTATACAGTAAACCAGAAGTGAATCATCGGAATCTATAACTAGTGTAACAGGAATGGTTCAAATCACAGATAGTGGGAAGTGTCAGTCTTCTTGTACTTAAGTCGGCATTGTGCCCTTTTTATTTAATTCCGATGCAATATCTGTGTTTTATCGTCAATAAGAAGGTCCAAGATATACAGTAAACCTGGAGTGAAGCATCGGAATCTATAACTAGTGTCACAGGAATGGTTCAAACATAGTCAGTAAGAAGGGTCAGTCTTCTTCTACTTAAGTCGGCATTGTGCCTTTTGTAATTAATTCCGATGCTATTTTTGTGTTTCATCGTCAATAAGAAGATCCAAGGGATACAGTAAACCGGGAGTGAAGCATCGGAATCTATAACTAGTGTCACAGAAATGGTTCAAAACATAGTCAGTAAGAAGAGTCAGTCTTCTTGTACTTGAGTCGGCATTGTGCCTTTTGTATTTAATTCCGATGCAATTTCTGTGTTTCATCGTCAATAAGAAGGTCCAAGGGATACAGTAAACCGGGAGTGAAGCATCGGAATCTATAACTACTGTCACAGAAATGGTTCAAATCATAGTCAGTAAGAAGAGTCAGTATTCTTGTACTTAAGTCGGCATTGTGCCCTTTGTATTTAATTCCGATGGAATTGATGTGTTTCATCGTCAAAAAAAAGGTCCAAGGGATACAGTAAACCTGAAGTGAAGCACCGGAATCTATAACTAGTGTCACAGGAATGGTTAAAAACATAGTCAGTAAGAAGAGTCAGTCTTCTTGTACATAAGTCGGCATTGTGCATTTTGTACTTAATTCCGATGCAATTTTTGTGTTTCATCGTCAATAAAAGCGTCCAAAGGATACATTAAACCTGAAGTGAAGCATCGGAATCTATAACTAGTGTAACAGGAATGGTTCAAAGCATAGACAGTGGGAAGAGTCAGTCTTCTTGTACTTAAGTCGGCATTGTGCCTTTTGTATTTAATTCCGATGCAATATCTGTGTTTCATCGTCAATATGAAGGTCCATGGGATACAGTAAACCTGGAGTTAAGGAATGGAATCTGTAACTAGTGTCACAGGGATGGTTCAAAACGTAGACAGTAAGAAGAGTCAGTATTCTTGTACTTAAGTCGGCATTGTGCCTTTTGTATTTAATTCCGATGCAATTTCTGTGTTTCATCTTCAATATGAAGGTCCAACGGATACAGTAAACCTGAAGTGAAGCATCAGAGTCTATAACTAGCGTTACAGGTATGGTTCAAAACATAGTCAGTGGGAAGAGTCAGTCTTCTTGTACTTAAGTCGGCATTGTGCCTTTTGTATTTAATTCCGATGCAATTTCTGTGTTTCATCTTCAATATGAAGGTCCAACGGATACAGTAAACCTGAAGTGAAGCATCAGAGTCTATAACTAGCGTCACAGGTATGGTTCAAAACATAGTCAGTAAGAAGAATCAGTCTTCTTGTACTTAAGTCGGCATTGTGCCTTTTGTATCTAATTCCGATGCAATTTCTGTGTTTCACCGTCAATAAGAAGGTCCAAGGGATACAGTAAACCTGGAGTGAATCATCTGAATCTATAACTAGTGACACAATGACGGTTAAAACATCGACAGTAAGAAGAGTCAGTCTTCTTGTACATAAGCCGGCATTGTGCCTTTTGTATTTAATTCCGATGCTATTTCTGTGTTTCATCGTCAAAAAGAAGGTAGAAGGGGTACAGTAAACCTGAAGTGAAGCACCGGAATCTATAACTAGTGCCACAGGAATGGTTCAAAACATAGTCAGTAAGAAGAGTCAGACTTCTTGTACTTGGCATTGTGCCTTTTGTATTTAATTCCGATGCAATTTCTGTGTTTCATCGTCAAAAAGAAGGTAGAAGGGGTACAGTAAACCTGAAGTGAAGCATCGGTATCTATAACTACTGTCACAGGAATGGTTCAAAACATCGACAGTTTCTGTGTTTCATCGTCAACAAGAAGGTCCAAGGGATACAGTAAACCTGTAGTGAAGCATCGAAATTTATAACTAGTGTCACAGGAATGGTTCAAAACATAGACAAAAGAAGAATCAGTCTTCTCGTACTTAAGTCGGCATTGTTCCTTTTGTATTTAATTCCGTTGCAATTTCTGTGTTTCATCGTCAATAAGAATGTCAGAGGGATACAGTAAGCCTAGAGTGAAGCATCGGAATCTATTACTAGTGTCACAGGAATGGTTCAAAACATAGACAGTAAGAAGAGTCAGTCTTCTTGTACTTAATTCGGCATTATGCCTTTTGTATTTGGTTCCGACGCAATTTCTGTGTTTCATCGTCAATACGAACGTCAGAGGGATACTGTCAATCTGAAGTGAAGCATCGGAATCTATAACTAGTGTCACAGGATTGGTTGAAAACATAGTCAGTAAGAAGAATCAGTATACTTGTACTAAAGTCGGCATTGTGAATTTGGTATTGAATTCCGATGCAATTTCCGTGTTTCTTCATCAATAATAAGGTCCAAGTGATACAGTAAACCTGGAGTGACGCATCGGAATCTATAACTAGTGTCACAGGGACGGTTCAAATCATAGACAGTAAGAAGAATCAGTATTCTTGTACTTAAGTCGGCATTGTGCCTTTTGTATTTAATTCCGATGCAATTTCTGTGTTTCATCGTCAATAAGAAGATCAGAGGGATACAGTAAATCTGAAGTGAAGCACCGGAATCTATAACTAGTGGCACAGGAATGGTTCAAAGCATAGTCAGTAAGAAGAGTCAGTCTTCTTGTACTTAAGTCGGCATTGTGCCTTTTGTATTCAATTCCGATGCAATTTCTGTGTTTCATCGTCAAAGAGAAGGTAGAAGGGGTACAGTAAACCTGAAGTGAAGCACCCGAATCTGTAACTACTGCCACAGGAATGGTTCAAATCATAGTCAGTAAGAAGAGTCAGTCTTCTTGTACATAAGCCGGCATTGTGCCTTTTGTATTTAATTCCGATGCAATTTTTGTGTTTCATCGTCAATAAGAAGGTCCAATGTTATACAGTAAACCAGAAGTGAAGCATCGGAATCTATAACTAGCGTAACAGGAATGGTTCAAATCACAGACAGTGGGAAGTGTCAATCTTCTTGTACTTAAGTCGGCATTGTGCCTTTTGTATTTAATTCCGATGCAATTTCTGTGTTTCATCGTCATTAAGAAGGTCAGAGGGATACAGTAAACCTGAAGTGAAGCATCGGAATCTATAACTAGTGTCACAGGAATGGTTCACAACATAGACAGTAGGAAGAGACAGTATTCTTGTACTTAAGTGGGCATTGTGCCTTTTCTATTTAATTCCTATGCAATTTCTGTGTTTCATCGTCAATAAGAAGGTCCAAGGGATATAGTAAACCTGGAGTGAAGCATCGGAATCTATAACTAGTGTCACAGGAATGGTTCAAAACATAGACAGTAAGTAGGGTCAGTCTTCTTGTACTTAAGTCGGCATTGTGCCTTTTTTATTTAATTCCGATGCAATATCTGTGTTTCATCGTCAATAAGAAGGTCCAAGATATACAGTAAACCTGGAGTGAAGCATCGGAATCTATAACTAGTGTCACAGGAATGGTTCAAACATAGTCAGTAAGAAGAGTCAGTCTTGTTGTACTTAAGTCGGCATTATGCCTTTTGTATTTAATTCCGATGCTATTTTTGTGATTCATCGTCAATAAGAAGATCCAAGGGATACAGTAAACCGGGAGTGAAGCATCGGAATCTATAACTAGTGTCACAGAAATGGTTCAAAACATAGTCAGTAAGAAGAGTCAGTCTTCTTGTACTTGAGTCGGCATTGTGCCTTTTGTATTTAATTCCGATGCAATTTCTGTGTTTCATCGTCAATAAGAAGGTCCAAGCGATACAGTAAACCGGGAATGAAGCATCGGAATCTATAACTACTGTCACAGAAATGGTTCAAATCATAGTCAGTAAGAAGAGTCAGTATTCTTGTACTTAAGTCGGCATTGTGCCTTTTGTATTTAATTCCGATGCAGTTGATGTGTTTCATCGTCAATAAAAAGGTCCAAGGGATACAGTAAACCTGAAGTGAAGCACCGGAATCTATAACTAGTGTCACAGGAATGGTTAAAAACATAGTCAGTAAGAAGAGTCAGTCTTCTTGTACATAAGTCGGCATTGTGCCCTTTTGTACTTAATTCCGATGCAATTTTTGTGTTTCATCGTCAATAAAAAGGTCCAAAGGATACATTAAACCTGAAGTGAAGCATCGGAATCTATAACTAGTGTAACAGGAATGGTTCAAAGCATAGACAGTGGGAAGAGTCAGTCTTCTTGTACTTAAGTCGGCATTGTGCCTTTTGTATTTAATTCCGATGCAATATCTGTGTTTCATCGTCAATAAGAAGGTCCATGGGATACAGTAAACCTGGAGTTAAGCAATGGAATCTGTAAGTAGTGTCACAGGGATGGTTCAAAACGTAGACAGTAAGAAGAGTCAGTATTCTTGTACTTAAGTCGGCATTGTGCCTTTTGTATTTAATTCCGATGCAATTTCTGTGTTTCATCTTCAATATGAAGGTCCAACGGATACAGTAAACCTGAAGTGAAGCATCAGAGTCTATAACTAGCGTCACAGGTATGGTTCAAAACATAGTCAGTAAGAAGAGTCAGTCTTCTTGTACATAAGTCGGCATTGTGCCTTTTGTATTTAATTCCGATGCAATTTCTGTGTTTCATCGTCAATAAGAAGGTCCAAGGGATACAGTAAACCTGAAGTGAGGCATCGGAATCTATAACTACTGTAACAGGAATGGTTCAAAGCATAGACAGTGGGAAGAGTCGGTCTTCTTGTACTTAAGTCGGCATTGTGCCTTTTGTATTTAATTCCGATGCAATTTCTGTGTTTCATCGTCAATAAGAAGGTCCGAGGAATACAGTAAACCTGAAGTGACGCATCGGAATCTATAACTAGTGTCACAGGAATGGTTCAAAACATAGACTGTAGGAAGAGACAGTCTTCATGTACGTAAGTCGGCATTGTGCCTTTTCTGTTTAATTCCTATGCAATTTCTGTGTTTCATCGTCAATACGAAGGTCCAAGGGATATAGTAAACCTGGATTGAAGCATCGGAATCAATAACTAGTGTCACAGGAATGGTTCAAATCATAGACAGTAAGTAGGGTGAGTCTTCTTGTAATTAAGTCGGCATTGTGCCTTTTTTATTTAATTCCGATGCAATATCTGCGTTTCATCGTCAATACGATGGTCCAAGGGATACAGTAAACCTGGAGTGAAGCAACGGTATCTATAACTACTGCCACAGGAATGGTTCAAAGCATCGACAGTAAGAAGAGTCAGTCTTCTTGTACTTAATTCGGCATTGTGCCTTTAGAATTTAATTGCGATGCAATTTCTGTGTTTCATCGTTAATAAGGTCAGAGGGATACAGTAAACCTGAAGTGAAGCATCGGAATCTATAACTAGAGTCATAGGAATGGTTCAAAACATAGTCAGTAAGAAGAATCAGTCTTCTTGTACTTAAGTCGGCATTGTGTCTTTTGTATTTAATTCCGATGCAATTTCTGTGTTTCACCGTCAATAAGAAGGTCCAAGGGATACAGTAAACCTGGAGTGAAGCATCTGAATCTATAACTAGTGACACAATGACGGTTAAAACATCGACAGTAAGAAGAGTCAGTCTTCTTGTACATAAGTCGGCATTGTGCCTTTTGTATTTAATTCCGATGCAATTTCTGTGTTTCATCGTCAAAAAGAAGGTAGAAGGGGTACAGTAAACCTGAAGTGAAGCACCGGAATCTATAACTAGTGCCTCAGGAATGGTTCAAAACATAGTCAGTAAGAAGAGTCAGACTTCTTGTACTTGGCATTGTGCCTTTTGTATTTAATTCCGATGCAATTTCTGTGTTTCTTCGTCAATAAGGAGGTCCAAGGGATACAGTAAACCTGGAGTGAAGCTTCGGAATCTATAACTAGTGTCACAGGAATGGTTCAAAACATAGTCAGTAAGAAGAGTCAGTCTTCTTGTACTAAAGTCGTCATTGTGCCTTTTGTATTTAATTCCGAAGCTATTTTTGTGTTTCATCGTCAATAAGAAGGTCCAAGGGATACAGTAAACCTGGAGTGAAGCATCGGAATCTATAACTAGTGTCACAGGGATGGTTAAAAGCATAGGACAGTAAGAAGAGTCAGTATTCTTGTACTTAAGTCGGCATTGTGCCTTTTGTATTTAATTCCGATGCAATTTCTGTGTTTCATCGTCATTAAGAAGATCAGAGGGATACAGTAAACCTGAAGTGAACCTTCGGAATCTATAACTAGTGTCACAGGAATGGTTCACAACATAGACAGTAGGAAGAGACAGTATTCTTGTACTTATGTCGGCATTGTGCCTTTTCTATTTAATTCCTATGCAATTTCTGTGTTACATCGTCAATAAGAAGGTTCAAGGGATATAGTAAACCTGGAGTGAAGCATCGGAATCTATAACTAGTGTCACAGGAATGGTTCAAAACATAGACAGTAAGTAGGGTCAGTCTTCTTGTACTTAAGTCGGCATTGTGATTTTTTATTTAGTTCCGATGCAATTTCTGTGTTTCATCGTCAATAAGAAGGTCCAAGGGATACAGTAAACCGGGAGTGAAGCATCGGAATCTATAACTAGTGTCACAGGAATGAATCAAAACATAGTGAGTAAGAAGGGTCAGTCTTCTTGTACTAAATTCGGCATTGTGCCTTTTGTATTTAATTACGATGCAATTTCTGTGTTTCATCGTCAATAAGAATGTCCAAGGGATACAGTAAACCTGGAGTGAAGCATCGGAAATATAACTAGTGTCACAGGAATGAATCAAAACATAGTGAGTAAGAAGGATCAGTGTTCTTGCACTAAAGTCGGCATTGAGCCTTTTGTATTTAATTCCGATGCAATTTCTGTGTTTCATCGTCAATAAGAAGGTCCGAGGGATACAGTGAACCTGAAGTGAAGCATCGGAGTCTATAACTAGTGTCACAGGAATGGTTCAAAACATAGACAGTAGGAAGAGACAGTCTTCTTGTACTTAAGTCGGCATTGTGCCTTACCTTTTTAATTCCTATGCAATTCCTGTGTTTCACCGTCAATAAGAAGGTCCAAGGAATACAGTAAACCTGGAGTGAAGCATCTGAATCTATAACTAGTAACACAGTGATGGTTAAAACATCGACAGTAAGAAGAGTCAGTCTTCTTGTACATAAGTCGGCATTGTGCCTTTTGTATTCAATTCCGATGCAATTTCTGTGTTTCATCGTCAATAAGAAGGTAGAAGGGGTACAGTAAACCTGAAGTGAAGAACCGGAATCTATAACTAGTGCCACAGAAATGGTTCAAAACATTGTCAGTAAGAAGAGTCAGTCTTCTTGTACTTGGCATTATGCCTTTTGTATTTAATTCCGATGCAATTTCTGTGTTTCATCGTCAATAAGAAGGTCCAAGATATACAGTAAACCTGAAGTGAAGCATCGGAATCTATAACTAGTGTCCCAGGAATGGTTCAAACATAGTCAGTAAGAAGAGTCAGTCTTCTTGTACTTAAGTCGGCATTGTGCCTTTTGTTTTTAATTCCGATGCTATTTTTGTGTTTCATCGTCAATACGAAGGTCCAAGGGATACAGTAAACCGGGAGTGAAGCATCGGAATCTATAACTAGTGTCACAGAAATGGTTCAAAACATAGTCAGTAAAAAGAGTCAGTCTTCTTGTACTTGAGTCGGCATTGTGCCTTTTGTAATTAATTCCGATGCAATTTCTGTGTTTCATCGTCAATAAGAAGGTCCAAGGGATACAGTAAACCGGGAGTGAAGCATCGGAATCTATAGCTAGTGGCACAGAAATGGTTCAAAGCATAGTCAGCAAGAAGAGTCTGTATTCTTGTACTTAAGTCGGCATATTGCCTTTTGTATTTAATTCCGATGCAATTTCTGTGTTTCATCGTCAATAAGAAGGTCCAAGGGATACAGTAAACCTGGAGTGAAGCATCGGAATCTATAACTAGTGTCACAGGGATGGTTAAAAGCATAGACAGTAAGAAGAGTCAGTATTCTTGTACTTAAGTCGGCATTGTGCCTTTTGTATTTAATTCCGATGCAATTTCTGTGTTTCATCTTCAATAAGAAGGTCCAAAGGATACAGTAAACTAGAAGTGAAGCATCAGAGTCTATAACTAGTGTCACAGGAATGGTTCAAAACATAGTCAGTAAGAAGAATCAGTCTTCTTGTACATAAGCCGGCATTGTGCCTTTTGTATTTAATTCCGATGCAATTTTTGTGTTTCATCGTCAATAAGAGGGTCCAATGTCATACAGTAAACCAGAAGTGAAGCATCGGAATCTATAACTAGTGTAACAGGAATGGTTCAAATCACAGACAGTGGGAAGTGTCAGTCTTCTTGTACTTAAGTCGGCATTGTGCCTTTTGTATTTAATTCCGATGCAATTTCTGTGTTTCATCGTCATTAAGGTCAGAGGGATACAGTAAACCTGAAGTGAACCATCGGAATCTATAACTAGTGTCACAGGAATGGTTCACACCATAGACAGTAGGAAAAGACAGTATACTTGTACTTATGTCGGCATTGTGCCTTTTCTACTTAATTCCTATGCAATTTCTGTGTTTCATCGTCAATAAGAAGGTCCAAGATATACAGTAAACCTGCAGTGAAGCATCGGAATCTATAACTAGTGTCACAGGAATGGTTCAAACATAGTCAGTAAGAAGAGTCAGACTTCTTGTACTTAAGTCGGCATTGTGCCTTTTGTATTTAATTCCGATGCTATTTTTGTGTTTCATCGTCAATAAGAAGGTCCAAGGGATACAGTAAACCGGGAGTGAAGCATCGGAATCTATAACTAGTGTCACAGAAATGGTTCAAAACATAGTCAGTAAGAAGAGTCAGTCTTCTTGTACTTGAGTCGGCATTGTGCCTTTTGTATTTAATTCCGATTCAATTTCTGTGTTTCATCGTCAATAAGAAGGTCCAAGGGATACAGTAAACCGGGAGTGAAGCATCGGAATCTATAACTAGTGTCACAGGAATGGTTCACAACATAGTCAGTAAGAACAGTCAGTCTTCTTGGACTTAAGTCTGCATTGTGCCTTTTGTATTTAATTCCAATGCCATTTCTTTGTTTCATCGTCAATACGAAGGTCCAAGGGAAACAGTAAACCTGAAGTGAAGCATCGGAATCTATGACTAGTGTAAACAGGAATGGTTCAAAGCGTAGTCAGTGGGAAGAGTCAGTCTTCTTGTCCTTAAGTCGGCATTGTGCCTTTTGTATTTAATTACGATGCAATTTCTGTGTTTCATCGTCAATAAGAAGGTCAGAGGGATACAGTAAACCTGAAGTGAAGCATCGGAATCTATAACTAGTGTCACAGTAATGGTTCAAATCATACACAGGAGGAAGAGTCAGTATTCTTGTGCTTAAGTCGGCATTGGGCCTTTTGTATGTAATTTTGATGCAATTTCTGTGTTTCATCTTCAATATGAAGGTCCAAGGGATACAGTAAACCTGAAGTGAAGCATCGGAACCCTAACAGGAATGGTTCAAAGCATAGACAATGGGAAGAGTCAGTCTTCTTGTACTTAAGTCGGCATTGTGCCTTTTGAATTTAATTCCGATGCAATTTCTGTGTTTCATCGTCAATAGGAAGGTCAGAGGGATACAGTAAACCTGAAGGGAAGCATTGGAATCTATAACTAGTGTCACAGGAATGGTTCAAAGCATAGACAGTAGGAAGAGACAGTCTTCTTGTACTTCAGTCGTCAATGTGCCTTTTCTATTTAATTCCTATGCAATTTCTGTGTTTCATCGTCAATAAGAAGGTCCAAGGGATATGGTAAACCTGGAGTGAAGCATCGGAATCAATAACTAGTGTCACAGGAATGGTTCAAAACATAGACAGTAAGTAGGGTCAGTCTTCTTGTACTTAAGTCGGCATTGTGATTTTTTATTTAGTTCCGATGCAATTTCTGTGTTTCATCGTCAATAAGAAGGTCCAAGGGATACAGTAAACCGGGAGTGAAGCATCGGAATCTATAACTAGTGTCACAGGAATGAATCAAAACATAGTGAGTAAGAAGGGTCAGTCTTCTTGTACTAAATTCGGCATTGTGCCTTTTGTATTTAATTACGATGCAATTTCTGTGTTTCATCGTCAATAAGAAGGTCCAAGGGATACAGTAAACCTGGAGTGAAGCATCGGAAATATAACTAGTGTCACAGGAATGAATCAAAACATAGTGAGTAAGAAGGATCAGTCCTCTTGCACTAAAGTCGGCATTGAGCCTTTTGTATTTAATTCCGATGCAATTTCTGTGTTTCATCGTCAATAAGAAGGTCCGAGGGATACAGTGAACCTGAAGTGAAGCATCGGAATGTATAACTAGTGCCACAGGAATGGTTCAAAACATAGACAGTAGGAAGAGACAGTCTTCTTGTACTTAAGTCGGCATTGTGCCTTACCTGTTTAATTCCTATGCAATTTCTGTGTTTCACCGTCAATACGAAGGTCCAAGGAATACAGTAAACCTGGAGTGAAGCATCTGAATCTATAACTAGTAACACAGTGATGGTTAAAACATCGACAGT
This sequence comes from Schistocerca piceifrons, assembly GCF_021461385.2. Lineage (NCBI taxonomy): Eukaryota > Metazoa > Arthropoda > Insecta > Orthoptera > Acrididae > Schistocerca > Schistocerca piceifrons. The sequence goes on from NW_025727800.1 coordinate 19,004, forward strand.
AAGAAGAGTCAGTCTTCTTGTACATAAGTCGGCATTGTGCCTTTTGTATTCAATTCCGATGCAATTTCTGTGTTTCATCGTCAATAAGAAGGTAGAAGGGGTACAGTAAACCTGAAGTGAAGAACCGGAATCTATAACTAGTGCCACAGAAATGGTTCAAAACATAGTCAGTAAGAAGAGTCAGTCTTCTTGTACGTGAGTCGGCATTGTGCCTTTTGTAATTAATTCCGATGCAATTTCTGTGTTTCATCGTCAATAAGAAGGTAGAAGGGGTACAGTAAACCTGAAGTGAAGAACCGGAATCTATTACTAGTGTCACAGAAATGAATCAAAACATAGTCAGTAAGAAGAGTCAGTCTTCTTGCACTTAAGTCGGCATTGTGCCTTTTCTATTTACTTCCGATGCAATTTCTGTGTTTCAACGTCAATAAGAAGGTCCTAGGGATACAGTAAACAGGGAGTGAAGCATCGGAATCTATAACTAGTGTCACAGGAATGGTTGAAAACATAGACAGTAGGTAGAGTCAGTCTTCTTGTACTTAATTCGGCATTGTGCCTTTATTATTTAATTCCGATGCAATTTCTGTGTTTCATCGTTAATAAGAAGGTCAGAGGGATACGGTAAACCTGAAGTGAAGCATTGGAATCTATAATTAGAGTCTAAGGAATGGTTCAAACATAGGCAGTAGGAAGAGTCAGTCTTATTGTACTTAAGTCTGCATTGTGCCTTTTGTATTTAATTCCGACGCAATATCTGTGTTTCATCATCAATAAGAACGTCAGAGGGATATAGTAAATCTGAAGTGAAGCATCGGAATCTATAACTAGTGTCACAGCAATTGTTCAAAACATAGTCAGTAAGAAGAGTCAGTCTTCTAGTACTTAAGTCGGCATTGTGCCTTTTGTATTTAATTCCGATGCAATTTCTGTGTTTCATCGTCAATAAGAAGGTAAAAGGGATACAGTAAAACTGAAGTGAAGCATCGGAATCTATAACTAGTGTCACAGGAATGGTTCAAAACATAGACAGTGGGAAGAGTCAGTCTTCTTGTACTTAAGTCGCCATTGTGCCTTTTGTATTTAATTCCGATGCAATTTCTGTGTTTCATCGTCAATAAGAATGTCAGAGGGATACAGTAAACCCGAAGTGAAGCATCGGAATCTATAACTAGTGTCACAGGAATGTTTCAAAACATAGACAGTAAGAAGCGTCAGTGTTCTTGTACTTAAGTCGGCATAGTGCTTTTTCTATTTAATTACAATGCAATTTCTGTATTTCATCGTAAATAGGAAGGTCCAAGGTAAATAGTAAACCGGAGTGAAGCATCGGAATCTATAACTAGTGTCACAGGAATGGTTCAAAACATAGTCAGTAAGAAGAGTCTGTCTTCTTGTACTTAAGTCGCCATTGTGCCTTCTGTATTAAATTCCGATGCAATTTCTGTGTTTCATTGTAAATAAGAACGTCCAAGGGATACAGTAAACCTGGAGTGAAGCATCGGAATCTATAACTAGTGTCACAGGAATGGTTCAAATCATAGACACTAAGAGTAGTCAGTCTTCTTATACTTAATTCGGCACTGTGCCTTTTGAATTTAATTCCGATGCAATTTCTGTGTTTCATCGTCAATAAGAAGGTCCAAGGGATACAGTAAACCTGAAGTGAATCATCAGAATTTATAACTAGTGGTACAGGAATGGTTCAAAACATAGTCAGTAAGAAGAGTCAGTCTTCTTGCACTTAAGATGGCATTGTGCCTTTCGTATTTAATTCCGATGCAATTTCTGTGTATCATCGTCAATACGAATGTCCAAGGGAAACAGTAAACCTGAAGTGAAGCATCAGAATCTATAACTAGTGGTACAGGAATGGTTCAAAACATAGTCAGTAAGAAGAGTCAGTCTTCTTGTACTTAAGTCGGCATTGGGCCTTTTGTATTTAATTCCGATGCAATTTCTGTGTTTCATCGTCAATAAGACGGTCCAAGGGATACAGTAAACCTGGAGTGAAGCATCGGAATCTGTAACTAGTGTCACATGAATGGTTCAAAACATAGACCGTAAGAAGAGTCAGTCTTCTTGTACTTAATTCGGCATTGTGCCTTTTGTATTTAATTCCGATGAAATTTCTGTGTTTCATCGCCAATAAGAAGGTCAGAGGGATACAGTAAACCTCAAGTGAAGCATCGGAATCTATAACTAGTGTAACAGGAAAGGTTCAAAACATTGTCAGTAAGACGAGTCAGTCTTCTTGTACTTAAGTCGGCATTGTGCCTTTTATATTTAATTCCGATGCAATTTCTGTGTTTCATCGTCAATAAGAAGGTCCAAGGGATACAGTAAACCTGGAGCGAAGCATCGGAACCTATAACTAGTGTCACAGGGATGGTTCAAAACATAGACAGTAAGAAGAATCAGTATTCTTGTACTTAAGTCGGCATTGTGCCATTTGTATTTATTTCCGATGCAATTTCTATGTTTCATCGTCAATAAGAAGGTCCAAGGGACACAGTAAACCTGAAGTAAAGCACCGGAATCTATTACTAGTTTCACAGGAGTGGTTCAAAACATAGTCAGTAAGAACAGTCTGTGTTCTTCTACTTAAGGCGGCTTTGTGCCTTTTGTAATTAATTCCGATGCAATTTCTGTGTTTCATCGTCAATAAGAAGGTCCAAGGGATACAGTAAACCTGAAGTGAAGCATCGGAATCTATAACTAGTGTCACAGGAATGGTTCAAATCATAGACAGTAGGAAGAGTCAGTCTTGTTGTACTTAAGTAGGCATTGTGCCTTTTTATTTAATTCCGATGCAATTTCTGTGATTCATCGTCAATACGAAGGTCAGAGGGATACAGTAACCCTGTAGTGAAACATCGGAATCTATAACTAGTGTCACAGGAATGGTTCAAAGCATAGACAGTAGGAAGAGTCAGTCTTTTTGTACTTAAGTCGGCATTGTGCCTTTTCTATTTAATTCCGATTCAATTTCTGTGTATCATCGTCATTAAGAAGGTCAGAGGGATACAGTAAACCTGAAGTGAAGCATCGGAATCTATAACTAGTGTCACAGGAATGTTTCAAACATAGTCATTAAGAAGAGTCAGTCTTCTTGTACTTATGTCGGCATTGTGCCTTTTGTATATAATTTCGATGCAATTTCTGTGTTTCATCGTCAATAAGAAGGTCCAAGGGATCCAGTAAAACTGAAGTGAAGCATGGGAATCTATAACTAGTATCAATGGAATAGTTCAAAACATAGTCATTAAGTAGGGTCAGTCTTCTTGTACTTAAGTCGGCATTGTGCCTTTTGTATTTAATTCCGATGCAATTTCTGTGTTTCATCGTCAATAAGAAGGTCCAAGGGATACAGTAAACCTGAAGTGACGCATGGGAATCTATAAGTAGTGTCATAGGGAAGGTTCAAAACATAGTCAGAAAGAAGAGTCAGACTTCTTGTACTTAAGTTGGCATTGCGATTTTGTATTTAATTCCGATGCAATTTCTGTGTTTCATCGTCAATAAGAAGGTCAGAGGGATACAGTAAACCTGTAGTGAAGCATCGGAATCTACAACTAGTGTCGCAGGAATGGTTCAAAACATAGACAGTAGGAAGAGTCCGTCTTCTTGTACTTAAGTCGGCATTGTGCCTTTTCTATTTAATTCCGATTCAATTTCTGTGTATCATCGACAATAAGAAGGTCAGAGGGATACAGCAAACCTGAAATGAAGCATCGGAATCTATAACTAGTCTCACAGGAATATTTCAAAATATAGTCAAAAGAAGAGTCAGTCTTCTTGTACTTATGTCGGCATTGTGCATTTTGTATATAATTCCGATGCAATTTCTGTGTTTCATCGTCAATAAGAAGGTCCAAGGGATCCAGTAAAACTGAAGTGAAGCATGGGAATCTATAACTACTGTCAGGGGAACGGTTCAAAACATAGTGAGAAAGAAGAGTCGGTCTTCTTGTACTTCAGTCGGCATTGTGACTTTTGTATTTAATTCCGATGCAATTTCTGTGTTTCATCGTCAATAAGAAGGGCAGAGGGATACAGTAAACCTGGAGTGAAGTATCGGAATCTGTAACTAGTGTCACAGGAATGGTTCACAACATAGTCAGTAAGAACAGTCAGTCTTCTTGGACTTAAGTCGGCATTTTGCCTTTTGTATTTAATTCCAATGCCATTTCTGTTTTTCATCGTCAATACGAAGGTCCAAGGGAAACAGTAAACCTGAAGTGAAGCATCGGAATCTATAACTAGTGTCACAGGAATGGTTCAAAACATAGACAGTAAGAAGAGTGAGTCTTGTTGTACTTAAGTCGGCATAGTGCCTTTTTATTTAATTCCGATGCAATTTCTGTGTTTTATCGTCAATAAGAAGGTCAGAGGGATACAGTAAACCTGGAGTGAAACATCGGAAACTATAACTAGTGTCACAGGAATGGTTCAAAACATAGACAGTAAGAAGAGTCAGTCTTCTTGTACTTAAGTCGGCACTGTGCCTTTTGTATTTAATTCCGATGCAATTTCTGTGTTTGATCGTCAATAAAGAGGTCAAAGGGATAGAGTAAACCAGGAGTGAAGCAACGGAATCTATAACTAGTGTCACAGGAATGGTTCAAAACATAGTCAGTAAGAAGAGTCAGTCTTATTGTACTTATGTCGCCATTGTGTCTTTTGTATTTAATTCCGATGCAATTTCTGTGTTATCATTGTCAATAAGAAAGTCCAAGGGATACAGTAAACCGGGAGTGAAGCATCGGAATCTATAACTAGTGTCACAGGAATGGTCCAAATCATAGTCAGTAAGAAGAGTCAGTGATCTTGTACTTAAATCGGCATTGTGCCCTTTTGTATTTAATTACGATGCTATTTCTGTGTTTCATCGTAATATGAAGGTCCAAGGGGTACAGTAAACCTGGAGTGAAGCATTGGAATCTATAACTAGTGTCACAGGAATGAATCAAAACACAGTCAGTAAGAAGAGTCAGTCTTCTTGTACTTAAGTTGGCATTGTGCCTTTTGTATTTAATTCCGATGCAATTTCTGTGTTTCAACGTCAATAAGAAGGTCCTAGGGATACAGTAAACAGGGAGTGAAGCATCGGAATCTATAACTAGTGTCACAGGAATGGTTGAAAACATAGACAGTAGGTAGAGTCAGTCTTCTTGTACTTAATTCGGCATTGTGCCTTTATTATTTAATTCCGATGCAATTTCTGTGTTTCATCGTTAATAAGAAGGTCAGAGGGATACGGTAAACCTGAAGTGAAGCATCGGAATCTATAATTAGAGTCTAAGGAATGGTTCAAACATAGGCAGTAGGAAGAGTCAGTCTTATTGTACTTAAGTCGGCATTGTGCCTTTCTTATTTAATTCCGATGCAATTTCTGTGTTACATCGTCAATAAGAAGGTCCAAGGGATACAGTAAACCTAGAGTGAAGCATCGGAATCTATTACTAGTGTCACAGGAATGGTTCAAAGCATAGACAGTAAGAAGAAGCAGTCATCTTGTACTTAATTCGGCATTGTGCCTTTTGAATTTAATTCCGACGCAATATCTGTGTTTCACCATCAATAAGAACGTCAGAGGGATATAGTAAATCTGAAGTGAAGCATCGGAATCTATAACTAGTGTCACAGCAATTGTTCAAAACATAGTCAGTAAGAAGAGTCAGTCTTCTAGTACTTAAGTCGGCATTGTGCCTTTTGTATTTAATTCCGATGCAATTTCTGTGTTTCATCGTCAATAAGTAGGTAAAAGGGATACAGTAAAACTGAAGTGAAGCATCGGAATCTATAACTAGTGTCACAGGAATGGTTCAAAACATAGACAGTGGGAAGAGTCAGTCTTTTTGTACTTAAGTCGCCATTGTGCCTTTTGTATTTAATTCCGATGCAATTTCTGTGTTTCATCGTCAATAAGATTGTCAGAGGGATACAGTAAACCTGAAGTGAAGCATCGGAATCTATAACTAGTGTCACAGGAATGTTTCAAAACATAGAACGTAGGAAGCGTCAGTGTTCTTGTACTTAAGTCGGCATAGTGCCTTTTCTATTTAATTCCAATGCAATTTCTGTATTTCATCGTAAATAGGAAGGTCCAAGGGAAATAGTAAACCGGAGTGAAGCATCGGAATCTATAACTAGTGTCACAGGAAAGGTTCAAAACATAGTCAGTAAGAAGAGTCTGTCTTCTTGTACTTAAGTCGCCATTGTGCCTTCTGTATTAAATTCCGATGCAATTCCTGTGTTTCATTGTAAATAAGAACGTCCAAGGGATACAGTAAACCTGGAGTGAAGCATCGGAATCTATAACTAGTGTCACAGGAATGGCTCAAATCATAGACACTAAGAGTAGTCAGTCTTCTTATACTTAATTCGGCACTGTGCCTTTTGGATTTAATTCCGATGCAATTTCTGTGTTTCATCGTCAATAAGAAGGTCCAAGGGATACAGTAAACCTGAAGTGAAGCATCAGAATTTATAACTAGTGGTACAGGAATGGTTCAAAACATATTCAGTAAGAAGAGTCAGTCTTCTTGCACTTAAGATGGCATTGTGCCTTTCGTATTTAATTCCGATGCAATTTCTGTGTATCATCGTCAATACGAATGTCCAAGGGAAACAGTACACCTGAAGTGAAGCATCAGAATCTATAACTAGTGGTACAGGAATGGTTCAAAACATAGTCAGTAAGAAGAGTCAGTCTTCTTGTACTTAAGTCGGCATTGGGCCTTTTGTATTTAATTCCGATGCAATTTCTGTGTTTCATCGTCAATAAGACGGTCCAAGGGATACAGTAAACCTGGAGTGAAGCATCGGAATCTGTAACTAGTGTCACATGAATGGTTCAAAACATAGACAGTAAGAAGAGTCAGTCTTCTTGTACTTAATTCGGCATTGTGCCTTTTGTATTTAATTCCGATGAAATTTCTGTGTTTCATCGCCAATAAGAAGGTCAGAGGGATACAGTAAACCTCAAGTGAAGCATCGGAATCTATAACTAGTGTAACAGGAAAGGTTCAAAACATTGTCAGTAAGACGAGTCAGTCTTCTTGTACTTAAGTCGGCATTGTGCCCTTTATATTTAATTCCGATGCAATTTCTGTGTTTCATCGTCAATAAGAAGGTCCAAGGGATACAGTAAACCTGGAGCGAAGCATCGGAACCTATAACTAGTGTCACAGGGATGGTTCAAAACATAGACAGTAAGAAGAATCAGTATTCTTGTACTTAAGTCGGCATTGTGCCATTTGTATTTATTTCCGATGCAATTTCTATGTTTCATCGTCAATAAGAAGGTCCAAGGGACACAGTAAACCTGAAGTAAAGCACCGGAATCTATTACTAGTTTCACAGGAGTGGTTCAAAGCATAGTCAGTAAGACCAGTCAGTCTTCTTCTACTTAAGTTGGCATTGTGCCTTTTGTAATTAATTCCGATGCAATTTCTGTGTTTCATCGTCAATAAGAAGGTCCAAGGGATACAGTAAACCTGAAGTGAAGCATCGGAATCTATAACTAGTGTCACAGGAATGGTTCAAATCATAGACAGTAGGAAGAGTCAGTCTTGTTGTACTTAAGTAGGCATTGTGCCTTTTTATTTAATTCCGATGCAATTTCTGTGTTTCATCGTCAATACGAAGGTCAGAGGGATACAGTAACCCTGTAGTGAAACATCGGAATCTATAACTAGTGTCACAGGAATGGTTCAAAGCATAGACAGTAGGAAGAGTCAGTCTTTTTGTACATAAGTCGGCATTGTGCCTTTTCTATTTAATTCCGATTCAATTTCTGTGTATCATCGTCAATAAGAAGGTCAGAGGGATACAGTAAACCTGAAGTGAAGCATCGGAATCTATAACTAGTGTCACAGGAATGGTTTAAAACATAGTCATTAAGAAGAGTCAGTCTTCTTGTACATATGTCGGCATTGTGCCTTTTGTATTTAATTTCGATGCAATTTCTGTGTTTCATCGTCAATAAGAAGGTCCAAGGGATCCAGTAAAACTGAAGTGAAGCATGGGAATCTATAACTAGTATCAATGGAATAGTTCAAAACATAGTCATTAAGTAGGGTCAGTCTTCTTGTACTTAAGTCGGCATTGTGCCTTTTGTATTTAATTCCGATGCAATTTCTGTGTTTCATCGTCAATAAGAAGGTCCAAGGGATACAGTAAACCTGAAGTGACGCATGGGAATCTATAAGTAGTGTCATAGGGAAGGTTCAAAACATAGTCAGAAAGAAGAGTCAGACTTCTTGTACTTAAGTTGGCATTGCGATTTTGTATTTAATTCCGATGCAATTTCTGTGTTTCATCGTCAATAAGAAGGTCAGAGGGATACAGTAAACCAGTAGTGAAGCTTCGGAATCTACAACTAGTGTCGCAGGAATGGTTCAAATCATAGACAGTAGGAAGAGTCAGTCTTCTTGTACTTAAGTCGGCATTGTGCTTTTCTATTTAATTCCGATTCAATTTCTGTGTATCATCGACAATAAGAAGGTCAGAGGGATACAGCAAACCTGAAATGAAGCATCGGAATCTATAACTAGTCTCACAGGAATATTTCAAAACATAGTCAAAAGAAGAGTCAGTCTTCTTGTACTTATGTCGGCATTGTGCATTTTGTATATAATTCCGATGCAATTTCTGTGTTTCATCGTCAATAAGAAGGTCCAAGGGATCCAGTAAACCTGGAGTGAAGCATCGGAATCTGTAACTAGTGTCACATGAATGGTTCAAAACATAGACAGTAAGAAGAGTCAGTCTTCTTGTACTTAATTCGGCATTGTGCCTTTTGTATTTAATTCCGATGAAATTTCTGTGTTTCATCGCCAATAAGAAGGTCAGAGGGATACAGTAAACCTCAAGTGAAGCATCGGAATCTATAACTAGTGTCACAGGAATGGTTCAAAGCATAGACAGTAGGAAGAGTCAGTCTTTTTGTACTTAAGTCGGCATTGTGCCTTTTCTATTTAATTCCGATTCAATTTCTGTGTATCATCGTCAATAAGAAGGTCAGAGGGATACAGTAAACCTGAAGTGAAGCATCGGAATCTATAACTAGTGTCACAGGAATGGTTTAAAACATAGTCATTAAGAAGAGTCAGTCTTCTTGTACTTATGTCGGCATTGTGCCTTTTGTATATAATTTCGATGCAATTTCTGTGTTTCATCGTCAATAAGAAGGTCCAAGGGATCCAGTAAAACTGAAGTGAAGCATGGGAATCTATAACTACTGTCAGGGGAACGGTTCAAAACATAGTGAGAAAGAAGAGTCGGTCTTCTTGTACTTCAGTCGGCATTGTGACCTTTGTATTTAATTCCGATGCAATTTCTGTGTTTCATCGTCAATAAGAAGGGCAGAGGGATACAGTAAACCTGGAGTGAAGTATCGGAATCTGTAACTAGTGTCACAGGAATGGTTCACAACATAGTCAGTAAGAACAGTCAGTCTTCTTGGACTTAAGTCGGCATTTTGCCTTTTGTAGTTAATTCCAATGCCATTTCTGTTTTTCATCGTCAATACGAAGGTCCAAGGGAAACAGTAAACCTGAAGTGAAGCATCGGAATCTATAACTAGTGTCACAGGAATGGTTCAAAACATAGACATCAAGAAGAGTGAGTCTTGTTGTACTTAAGTCGGCATAGTGCCTTTTTATTTAATTCCGATGCAATTTCTGTGTTTTATCGTCAATAAGAAGGTCAGAGGGATACAGTAAACCTGGAGTGAAACATCGGAAACTATAACTAGTGTCACAGGAATGGTTCAAAACATAGACAGTAAGAAGAGTCAGTCTTCTTGTACTTAAGTCGGCACTGTGCCTTTTGTATTTAATTCCGATGCAATTTCTGTGTTTGATCGTCAATAAGGAGGTCAAAGGGATAGAGTAAACCAGGAGTGAAGCAACGGAATCTATAACTAGTGTCACAGGAATGGTTCAAAACATAGTCAGTAAGAAGAGTCAGTCTTATTGTACTTATGTCGCCATTGTGTCTTTTGTATTTAATTCCGTTGCAATTTCTGTGTTATCATTGTCAATAAGAAAGTCCAAGGGATACAGTAAACCGGGAGTGAAGCATCGGAATCTATAACTAGTGTCACAGGAATGGTCCAAATCATAGTCAGTAAGAAGAGTCAGTGATCTTGTACTTAAATCGGCATTGTGCCCTTTTGTATTTAACTACGATGCTATTTCTGTGTTTCATCGTAATATGAAGGTCCAAGGGGTACAGTAAACCTGGAGTGAAGCATTGGAATCTATAACTAGTGTCACAGGAATGAATCAAAACACAGTCAGTAAGAAGAGTCAGTCTTCTTGTACTTAAGTTGGCATTGTGCCTTTTGTATTTAATTCCGATGCAATTTCTGTGTTTCAACGTCAATACGAAGGTCCTAGGGATACAGTAAACAGGGAGTGAAGCATCGGAATCTATAACTAGTGTCACAGGAATGGTTGAAAACATAGACAGTAGGTAGAGTCAGTCTTCTTGTACTTAATTCGGCATTGTGCCTTTATTATTTAATTCCGATGCAATTTCTGTGTTTCATCGTTAATAAGAAGGTCAGAGGGATACGGTAAACCTGAAGTGAAGCATCGGAATCTATAATTAGAGTCTAAGGAATGGTTCAAACATAGGCAGTAGGAAGAGTCAGTCTTATTGTACTTAAGTCGGCATTGTGCCTTTCTTATTTAATTCCGATGCAATTTCTGTGTTACATCGTCAATAAGAAGGTCCAAGGGATACAGTAAACCTAGAGTGAAGCATCGGAATCTATTACTAGTGTCACAGGAATGGTTCAAAGCATAGACAGTAAGAAGAAGCAGTCATCTTGTACTTAATTCGGCATTGTGCCTTTTGAATTTAATTCCGACGCAATATCTGTGTTTCACCATCAATAAGAACGTCAGAGGGATATAGTAAATCTGAAGTGAAGCATCGGAATCTATAACTAGTGTCACAGCAATTGTTCAAAACATAGTCAGTAAGAAGAGTCAGTCTTCTAGTACTTAAGTCGGCATTGTGCCTTTTGTATTTAATTCCGATGCAATTTCTGTGTTTCATCGTCAATAAGTAGGTAAAAGGGATACAGTAAAACTGAAGTGAAGCATCGGAATCTATAACTAGTGTCACAGGAATGGTTCAAAACATTGACAGTGGGAAGAGTCAGTCTTTTTGTACTTAAGTCGCCATTGTGCCTTTTGTATTTAATTCCGATGCAATTTCTGTGTTTCATCGTCAATAAGAATGTCAGAGGGATACAGTAAACCTGAAGTGAAGCATCGGAATCTATAACTAGTGTCACAGGAATGTTTCAAAACATAGAACGTAGGAAGCGTCAGTGTTCTTGTACTTAAGTCGGCATAGTGCCTTTTCTATTTAATTCCAATGCAATTTCTGTATTTCATCGTAAATAGGAAGGTCCAAGGGAAATAGTAAACCGGAGTGAAGCATCGGAATCTATAACTAGTGTCACAGGAAAGGTTCAAAACATAGTCAGTAAGAAGAGTCTGTCTTCTTGTACTTAAGTCGCCATTGTGCCTTCTGTATTAAATTCCGATGCAATTCCTGTGTTTCATTGTAAATAAGAACGTCCAAGGGATACAGTAAACCTGGAGTGAAGCATCGGAATCTATAACTAGTGTCACAGGAATGGTTCAAATCATAGACACTAAGAGTAGTCAGTCTTCTTATACTTAATTCGGCACTGTGCCTTTTGGATTTAATTCCGATGCAATTTCTGTGTTTCATCGTCAATAAGAAGGTCCAAGGGATACAGTAAACCTGAAGTGAAGCATCAGAATTTATAACTAGTGGTACAGGAATGGTTCAAAACATATTCAGTAAGAAGAGTCAGTCTTCTTGCACTTAAGATGGCATTGTGCCTTTCGTATTTAATTCCGATGCAATTTCTGTGTATCATCGTCAATACGAATGTCCAAGGGAAACAGTAAACCTGAAGTGAAGCATCAGAATCTATAACTAGTGGTACAGGAATGGTTCAAAACATAGTCAGTAAGAAGAGTCAGTCTTCTTGTACTTAAGTCGGCATTGGGCCTTTTGTATTTAATTCCGATGCAATTTCTGTGTTTCATCGTCAATAAGACGGTCCAAGGGATACAGTAAACCTGGAGTGAAGCATCGGAATCTGTAACTAGTGTCACATGAATGGTTCAAAACATAGACAGTAAGAAGAGTCAGTCTTCTTGTACTTAATTCGGCATTGTGCCTTTTGTATTTAATTCCGATGAAATTTCTGTGTTTCATCGCCAATAAGAAGGTCAGAGGGATACAGTAAACCTCAAGTGAAGCATCGGAATCTATAACTAGTGTAACAGGAAAGGTTCAAAACATTGTCAGTAAGACGAGTCAGTCTTCTTGTACTTAAGTCGGCATTGTGCCCTTTATATTTAATTCCGATGCAATTTCTGTGTTTCATCGTCAATAAGAAGGTCCAAGGGATACAGTAAACCTGGAGCGAAGCATCGGAACCTATAACTAGTGTCACAGGGATGGTTCAAAACATAGACAGTAAGAAGAATCAGTATTCTTGTACTTAAGTCGGCATTGTGCCATTTGTATTTATTTCCGATGCAATTTCTATGTTTCATCGTCAATAAGAAGGTCCAAGGGACACAGTAAACCTGAAGTAAAGCACCGGAATCTATTACTAGTTTCACAGGAGTGGTTCAAAGCATAGTCAGTAAGACCAGTCAGTCTTCTTCTACTTAAGTTGGCATTGTGCCTTTTGTAATTAATTCCGATGCAATTTCTGTGTTTCATCGTCAATAAGAAGGTCCAAGGGATACAGTAAACCTGAAGTGAAGCATCGGAATCTATAACTAGTGTCACAGGAATGGTTCAAATCATAGACAGTAGGAAGAGTCAGTCTTGTTGTACTTAAGTAGGCATTGTGCCTTTTTATTTAATTCCGATGCAATTTCTGTGTTTCATCGTCAATACGAAGGTCAGAGGGATACAGTAAACCTGTAGTGAAGCATCGGAATCTATAACTAGTGTCACAGGAATGGTTCAAATCATAGACACTAAGAGAAGTCAGTCTTCTTATACTTAATTCGGCACTGTGCCTTTTGGATTTAATTCCGATTCAATTTCTGTGTATCATCGTCAATAAGAAGGTCAGAGGGATACAGTAAACCTGAAGTGAAGCATCGGAATCTATAACTAGTGTCACAGGAATGGTTTAAAACATAGTCATTAAGAAGAGTCAGTCTTCTTATACTTATGTCGGCATTGTGCCTTTTGTATATAATTTCGATGCAATTTCTGTGTTTCATCGTCAATAAGAAGGTCCAAGGGATCCAGTAAAACTGAAGTGAAGCATGGGAATCTATAACTAGTATCAATGGAATAGTTCAAAACATAGTCATTAAGTAGGGTCAGTCTTCTTGTACTTAAGTCGGCATTGTGCCTTTTGTATTTAATTCCGATGCAATTTCTGTGTTTCATCGTCAATAAGAAGGTCCAAGGGATACAGTAAACCTGAAGTGACGCATGGGAATCTATAAGTAGTGTCATAGGGAAGGTTCAAAACATAGTCAGAAAGAAGAGTCAGACTTCTTGTACTTAAGTTGGCATTGCGATTTTGTATTTAATTCCGATGCAATTTCTGTGTTTCATCGTCAATAAGAAGGTCAGAGGGATACAGTAAACCAGTAGTGAAGCTTCGGAATCTACAACTAGTGTCGCAGGAATGGTTCAAATCATAGACAGTAGGAAGAGTCAGTCTTCTTGTACTTAAGTCGGCATTGTGCCTATTCTATTTAATTCCGATTCAATTTCTGTGTATCATCGACAATAAGAAGGTCAGAGGGATACAGCAAACCTGAAATGAAGCATCGGAATCTATAACTAGTCTCACAGGAATATTTCAAAACATAGTCAAAAGAAGAGTCAGTCTTCTTGTACTTATGTCGGCATTGTGCATTTTGTATATAATTCCGATGCAATTTCTGTGTTTCATCGTCAACAAGAAGGTCCAAGGGATCCAGTAAAACTGAAGTGGAGCATGGGAATCTATAACTACTGTCACGGGAACGGTTCAAAACATAGTCAGAAAGAAGAGTCAGACTTCTTGTACTTAAGTTGGCATTGCGATTTTGTATTTAATTCCGATGCAATTTCTGTGTTTCACCATCAATAAGAACGTCAGAGGGATATAGTAAATCTGAAGTGAAGCATCGGAATCTATAACTAGTGTCACAGCAATTGTTCAAAACATAGACAGTGGGAAGAGTCAGTCTTCTTGTACTTAAGTCGCCATTGTGCCTTTTGTATTTAATTCCGATGCAATTTCTGTGTTTCATCGTCAATAAGAATGTCAGAGGGATACAGTAAACCTGAAGTGAAGCATCGGAATCTATAACTAGTGTCACAGGAATGTTTCAAAACATAGAACGTAGGAAGCGTCAGTGTTCTTGTACTTAAGTCGGCATAGTGCCTTTTCTATTTAATTCCAATGCAATTTCTGTATTTCATCGTAAATAGGAAGGTCCAAGGGAAATAGTAAACCGGAGTGAAGCATCGGAATCTATAATTAGTGTCACAGGAATGGTTCAAAACATAGTCAGTAAGAAGAGTCTGTCTTCTTGTACTTAAGTCGCCATTGTGCCTTCTGTATTAAATTCCGATGCAATTCCTGTGTTTCATTGTAAATAAGAACGTCCAAGGGATACAGTAAACCTGTAGTGAAGCATCGGAATCTATAACTAGTGTCACAGGAATGGTTCAAATCATAGACACTAAGAGAAGTCAGTCTTCTTATACTTAATTCGGCACTGTGCCTTTTGGATTTAATTCCGATGCAATTTCTGTGTTTCATCGCCAATAAGAAGGTCCAAGGGATACAGTAAACCTGAAGTGAAGCATCAGAATTTATAACTAGTGGTACAGGAATGGTTCAAAACATATTCAGTAAGAAGAGTCAGTCTTCTTGCACTTAAGATGGCATTGTGCCTTTCGTATTTAATTCCGATGCAATTTCTGTGTATCATCGTCAATACGAATGTCCAAGGGAAACAGTAAACCTGAAGTGAAGCATCAGAATCTATAACTAGTGGTACAGGAATGGTTCAAAACATAGTCAGTAAGAAGAGTCAGTCTTCTTGTACTTAAGTCGGCATTGGGCCTTTTGTATTTAATTCCGATGCAATTTCTGTGTTTCATCGTCAATAAGACGGTCCAAGGGATACAGTAAACCTGGAGTGAAGCATCGGAATCTGTAACTAGTGTCACATGAATGGTTCAAAACATAGACAGTAAGAAGAGTCAGTCTTCTTGTACTTAATTCGGCATTGTGCCTTTTGTATTTAATTCCGATGAAATTTCTGTGTTTCATCGCCAATAAGAAGGTCAGAGGGATACAGTAAACCTCAAGTGAAGCATCGGAATCTATAACTAGTGTAACAGGAAAGGTTCAAAACATTGTCAGTAAGACGAGTCAGTCTTCTTGTACTTAAGTCGGCATTGTGCCTTTTATATTTAATTCCGATGCAATTTCTGTGTTTCATCGTCAATAAGAAGGTCCAAGGGATACAGTAAACCTGGAGCGAAGCATCGGAACCTATTACTAGTGTCACAGGGATGGTTCAAAACATAGACAGTAAGAAGAATCAGTATTCTTGTACTTAAGTCGGCATTGTGCCATTTGTATTTATTTCCGATGCAATTTCTATGTTTCATCGTCAATAAGAAGGTCCAAGGGACACAGTAAACCTGAAGTAAAGCACCGGAATCTATTACTAGTTTCACAGGAGTGGTTCAAAACATAGTCAGTAAGAACAGTCAGTCTTCTTCTACTTAAGTCGGCATTGTGCCTTTTGTAATTAATTCCGATGCAATTTCTGTGTTTCATCGTCAATAAAAAGGTCCAAGGGATACAGTAAACCTGAAGTGAAGCATCGGAATCTATAACTAGTGTCACAGGAATGGTTCAAAACATAGACAGTAGGAAGAGTCAGTCTTGTTGTACTTAAGTAGGCATTGTGCCTTTTTATTTAATTCCGATGCAATTTCTGTGTTTCATCGTCAATACGAAGGTCAGAGGGATACAGTAACCCTGTAGTGAAACATCGGAATCTATAACTAGTGTCACAGGAATGGTTCAAAACATAGACAGTAGGAAGAGTCAGTCTTTTTGTACTTAAGTCGGCATTGTGCCTTTTCTATTTAATTCCGATTCAATTTCTGTGTATCATCGTCAATAAGAAGGTCAGAGGGATACAGTAAACCTGAAGTGAAGCATCGGAATCTATAACTAGTGTCACAGGAATGGTTTAAGACATAGTCATTAAGAAGAGTCAGTCTTCTTGTACTTAAGTCGGCATTGTGCCTTTTGTATATAATTTCGATGCAATTTCTGTGTTTTCATCGTCAATAAGAAGGTCCAAGGGATCCAGTAAAACTGAAGTGAAGCATGGGAATCTATAACTAGTATCAATGGAATAGTTCAAAAGATAGTCATTAAGTAGGGTCAGTCTTCTTGTACTTAAGTCGGCATTGTGCCTTTTGTATTTAATTCCGATGCAATTTCTGTGTTTCATCGTCAATAAGAAGGTCCAAGGGATACAGTAAACCTGAAGTGACGCATGGGAATCTATAAGTAGTGTCATAGGGAAGGTTCAAAACATAGTCAGACTTCTTGTACTTAAGTTGGCATTGCGATTTTGTATTTAATTCCGATGCAATTTCTGTGTTTCGTCGTCAATAAGAAGGTCAGAGGGATACAGTAAACCTGTAGTGAAGCATCGGAATCTACAACTAGTGTCGCAGGAATGGTTCAAATCATAGACAGTAGGAAGAGTCAGTCTTCTTGTACTTAAGTCGGCATTGTGCCTTTTCTATTTAATTCCGATTCAATTTCTGTGTATCATCGACAATAAGAAGGTCAGAGGGATACAGCAAACCTGAAATGAAGCATCGGAATCTATAACTAGTCTCACAGGAATATTTCAAAACATAGTCAAAAGAAGAGTCAGTCTTCTTGTACTTATGTCGGCATTGTGCATTTTGTATATAATTCCGATGCAATTTCTGTGTTTCATCGTCAACAAGAAGGTCCAAGGGATCCAGTAAAACTGAAGTGAAGCATGGGAATCTATAACTACTGTCACGGGAACGGTTCAAAACATAGTCAGAAAGAAGAGTCGGTCTTCTTGTACTTCAGTCGGCATTGTGACTTTTGTATTTAATTCTGATGCAATTTCTGTGTTTCATCGTCAATAAGAAGGGCAGAGGGATACAGTAAACCTGGAGTGAAGTATCGGAATCTGTAACTAGTGTCACAGGAATGGTTCACAACATAGTCAGTAAGAACAGTCAGTCTTCTTGGACTTAAGTCGGCATTTTGCCTTTTGTATTTAATTCCAATGCCATTTCTGTTTTTCATCGTCAATACGAAGGTCCAAGGGAAACAGTAAACCTGAAGTGAAGCATCGGAATCTATAACTAGTGTCACAGGAATGGTTAAAAAACATAGACAGTAAGAAGAGTGAGTCTTGTTGTACTTAAGTCGGCATAGTGCCTTTTTATTTAATTCCGATGCAATTTCTGTGTTTTATCGTCAATAAGAAGGTCAGAGGGATACAGTAAACCTGGAGTGAAACATAGGAAACTATAACTAGTGTCACAGGAATGGTTCCAAACATAGACAGTAAGAAGAGTCAGTCTTCTTGTACTTAAGTCGGCACTGTGCCTTTTGTATTTAATTCCGATGTAATTTCTGTGTTTGATCGTCAATAAGGAGGTCAAAGGGATACAGTAAACCAGGAGTGAAGCAACGGAATCTATAACTAGTGTCACAGGAATGGTTCAAAACATAGTCAGTAAGAAGAGTCAGTCTTATTGTACTTATGTCGGCATTGTGTCTTTTGTATTTAATTCCGATGCAATTTCTGTGTTATCATAGTCAATAAGAAAGTCCAAGGGATACAGTAAACCGGGAGTGAAGCATCGGAATCTATAACTAGTGTCACAGGAATGGTTCAAAACATAGTCAGTAAGAAGAGTCAGTCTTCTTGTACTTAAGTCGGCATTGTGCCCTTTTGTATTTAATTCCGATGCTATTTCTGTGTTTCATCGTAACATGAAGGTCCAAGGGATACAGTAAACCTGGAGTGAAGCATTGGAATCTATAACTAGTGTCACAGGAATGAATCAAAACACAGTCAGTAAGAAGAGTCAGTCTTTTTGTACTTAAGTCGGCATTGTGCCTTTTGTATTTAATTCCGATGCAATTTCAATGTTTCATCGTCAACAAGAAGGTCCAAGGGATACAGTAAACCTGAAGTGAAGCATCGGAATCTATAACTAGTGTCACAGAAATGGTTCAAAACATAGACAGTAGGAAGTGTCAGTCTTCTTGTACTTAAGTCGGCATTGTGCTTTTTCTATTTAATTCCGATTTAATTTCTGTGTTTCATCGTCAATGAGAAGGTCCAAGGGATACAGTAAACCTCTAGTGAAGCATCGGAATCTATTACTAGTGTAACAGGAATGGTTCAAAACATAGACAGTTGGAAGAGTCAGTCTTCTTATTCTTATTTCGGCATTGTGTCTTTTGTATATAATTCCGATGCAATTTCTGTTTTTCATCGTCAATAAGGAGGTCAGAGGGATACAGTAAACCGGAAGTGAAGCATCGGAGTCTATAACTAGTGCCACAGGAATGGTTCAAACATAGACAGTAAGAAGAGTCAGTCTTCTAGAACTTAAGTCGGCATTGTGCCTTTTGTATTTAATTCCGATGCAATTTCTGTGTGTCATCGTCAATAAGAAGGTCCAAGGAATACAGTAAATCTGAAGTGAAGCATGGGAATGTATAAATAGGGTTACACTCAGAAAGAAGAGTCAGTTTTCGCGTACTTAAGTCGGCATTGTGTCTTTTGTATTTAATTCCGATGCAATTTCTGTGTTTCATCGTCAATAAGAAGGTCCAAGGGATACAGTAAACCTGAAGTGAAGCACCAGAATCTTTAACTAGTGTCACAGGAATGGTTCAAAACCTAGTCAGTAAGAACAGTCAGTCTTCTTGTACCTAAATCGGCATTGTGCCTTTTGTATTTAATTCCGATGCAATTTCTGTGCTTCATCTTCAATAAGAGAGTCCAAGGGATACAGTAAACCTGAAGTGAGGCATCGGAATCTATAACTAGTGTCACAGGAATAGTTCAAAACGTAGACAGTAAGGAGAGTCAGTCTTCTTGTACTTAAGCCGGCATTGTGCCTTTTGTATTTAATTCCGATGCAATTTCTGTGTTTGATCGTCAATAAGGAGGTCCAAGGGATACAGTAAACTTGAAGTGAAGCATGGGAAACTATAACTAGTGTCACAGGAAAGGTTCAAACATAGTCAGAAAGAAGAGTCAGTCTTCGTGTACTTAAGTCGGAATTGTGACTTTTGAATTTAATTCCGATGCAATTTCTGTGTTTCATCGTCAATAAGAAGGTCAGAGGGATGCAGTAAACCTGAAGTGAAGCATCGGAATCTAGAACTAGTGTCACAGGAATGGTTCAAATCATAGACAGTAGGAGGATTCAGTCTTCTTGTACCTAAGTCGGCATTGTGACTTTTCTATTTAATTTCGATGCAATTTCTGTGTTTCATTGTCAATATGTAGGTCCGAGGGATAATGTAAACCTGAAGTGAAGCATCTGAATCTATAACTAGTGTCACAGGAATGGTTCAAAACAAAGACAGTAAGAAGAGTCAGTCATCTTGTACTTACATCGGAATAGTGCCTTTTGTATTTAATTCCGATGCAATTTCTGTGTTTCATCTGCAGTAAGAAGGTCAGGGGGATACAGTAAACCTGAAGTAAAGCATCGGAATCTATAACTAGTGTCACAGGAATGGTTCAAAACATAGTCAGTAAGAAGGGTCAGTCTTCTTGTACTTAAATCGGCATTATGCCTTTTCTATTTAATTCCGATGCAATTTCTGTGATTTATCGTCAATAAGAAGGTCCAAGGGATACAGTAAACGTGGAGTGAAGCATCGGAATCTATAACTAGTGTCACAGGAATGGTTCAAAACATAGACAGTAAGAAGAGTCAGTCTTCTTGTACTTAAGTCGGCATTGTGCCTTTTGTATTTATTTCCGATGCAATTTCTGTGTTTGATCGTCAAAAAGGAGGTCCAAGGGATACAGTATCCCTTTAGTGAAGCATCAGAATATATAACTAGTGGCACAGGAATGGGTCAAAACATAGTCAGTAAGAAGAGTCAGTCTTCTTGCACTCAAGTCAGCATTGTGTCTTTTGTATTTAATTCCGATGCTATTCATGTCTTTCATCGTGAATACGATGGTCTAAGGGATACAGTAAACCTGAAGTGAAGCATGGGAATCTATAACTAGTGTCACAGGAAAGGTTCAAACCATAGTCAGAAAGAAAAGTTACTCTTCGTGTACTGAAGTCGGCATTGTGCCTTTTATATTTAATTCCGATGCAATTTCTGTGCTTCATCGTCAATAAGAGAGTCCA
>NW_025727801.1:0-33996 GCF_021461385.2 Schistocerca piceifrons
GTAGTGCGCGGCTATGTACTTCTTGATCGCCTGCAGCGACGACCCGCCGCGCTCCTTCAGACTCTTGATGGCGGCCGTCACCATCTCAGAGGTGCGCGGGTGCGCAGGCTTGGCGCGCGGCTTCTTCGCAGACGACGCAGACTTGGCCTTCTTCGTAGTGCCGGTGGCGGCGGGTGCCGCAGCAGTCTCGTTCGTAGCCGCCTGATCTGCCATTTCGACGACGCGCGTAACACACAGCGAGAGCGAGAGCGAGCGGGACGGACGGCAGGCACGCAAGCACAGCACAGCACAGCACAGCAGCAGAGCAGAGAATCACAAGGCCCAGCCAGTGTCGCGGGCGGGCGCGGACGGCCGAGAGAGCGGCCGCCACTCTGCGCGCCGCCGCGCGCGCGCCTCCCGCGCTTGCTACCGCCCAACGTCCGACAGCCTGTGCGGAGCAGCCCCAAACCTGCGCCACAACCGCCCGCGCCTTTCAAACCACCGAGGATGGGGCTACACACAGCCACACCACAGTCGCCAACCAGTCGCCACGGCAGCGCCGCAAACCACGGCCAAACTGCAGCTACCGCGCGCTACAGCCTGGGTCGGCCCGCCGAGAATCGCCGCCCCCCGCCCAAATGCCGCCCCCACAGCCCCAGCCGACGACCCGCCACAATGGCCAAACCTTCGGCAAAAACTCCCCACACCGTCGCCGCGGCAGCCCGGCCAGCGCGGCCGGCGCCACAGCCACACAAGCCGAGGCGTGCGGCGATGACGGCCGTGCAAACGCGCCTCCGCCGCCCCCATCGCCTTCCGTCGCCCTCCCGCCGTTTCCCGATCGGCCCGCAGCCGTCGGGCCACATCGCGCGCCGTCCTCCTCCTCTCGCCCGCCAACATTCACAGCCGTTTCTCAACAATTGCCCGCCGCAAACGGACGCCGCCTGCGCAACAGGCGCCGCCGCCCCTCGCCGCTTCCGACCCAACCCCTCGACCGAGGCAAACCGCAATCCGAATCTACAGACCAACCCAATCTGCCGTCAGCACACACGACAGCCGACCTTACACGTTACGCGTTACACATTACGTTTACACGTCTAGGTTGGGTTACGTTAGGTTAGGTGGACGTGGGTTAGGTTAAGGGGACTTGGGTTAGGTTAAGCGTCAAACTTAGGTTAAGCATTCAAACACGTCAGGCGGTCAGAGGTTAGGTTAGGTTAGGTTAGGTTAGGTTAGGTTACACGTTAGGTTAAGGGGTCAGTGCTAGGCTAAGAAGCGTCAAACGTAGGTTACAAAAGCGTTCAAACCGTGAGGGCGTGAGCCGGACAGCTTACCTTACGTAGACGTTAGGGGCTCACAGGCTGAGCTCACCTCGCCACACCACAGGGTTAGGTTCGGTTCGCTCGGCTCAGCGTAAAGCGCCGAGGTCAGGGTTGCGTTCGTTCACCTTCGGGCGCCACACTTTCGGGTTGAAAGGTCGCGACGGGACGACGTCGGCAGGCACGCCGCAAACGAACAAAAACGTACAGACGACGTCGAAAACCGCCGACAGACGGGGGAGCAGCACGACCACGACCAGATACCGAGCGCGAACGAGACACACGCGAACCACCCCCCACCGGCCAAAGGGCACCACACAACAACCCAGAGCACCACGTGTCCACACCAGAGCAACCCGCCGCTCACGCGACATGGCTGGCACCGAAGGGCAACCGCCCGCAACTGCGCTTTCCGCGCCGGCCCGGATGCACGTCGTGCTACAACAACACCACTACCGTACACAGCCGCTGTTCACAACATCACTATCATGCGCGCCCGCGGCTCGCCGCCGTCGCAGTCGCAGCCCCGACGCCAGCGCTTTTGCACCACCATTCACACGCACCCGCAACACAGCCGAACAAAACAAACACCACACAACAACAGCAACAACGCCGCCGCCGCCGCCTCTACTTGTGCCGGCGACCCACCCCGCCGATGGCGCACCTTTCGCCAGCCGGCAATCGACACACACGCACGCACCCACCCACCCACCCACCCACCCACCCACCCCCCGGGGCCCAGTGCAAAAAAAAAAAAAAAAACACACAAAAACAAAACGACACGGGAAGCGCACACCGCCACTTCGCGCGCACGCCACCAACCAGTCGTCGTCTCAAAATAACAAACAACAACCAAAATAAACTAACAACTAGGGCAACACAAAAACAAAAACGCCTCGCACGAACCGCCCACAAAAAAGGACAAGCACACGCACAGCCTCTGCTGACGACCACGACGCAGCGGCACGCTGCTCCTGTCCCGCGCCCCGCGCCCCACTCGATTCACAACTCACGCGACACCGCCAACGACGGGCTCGCTTCCCGCAACCTACCACCTTTCCGCCACGACGCACAGCCCCAGCCCCACCCGACGACGCCCGTGGCAACGACTGCACTTTCACCACCGCCTCCCCCTTCCCCCCCAAAACACACACACACACACACCCAGCCAAAAACGCACTCGCGACCCACACATGCACGTGCATCGGCACACGCCAACCAGTCAACGTCGACAACCACACGCAAGGCTCGAAACGAAACCGGCGTCCTTCCACGTTGCCATCAAGCTACGCGACACAAGACACAAGGAACCAACACAACAGCCGGCCCCACTAATTCCCACTCTCACGCCGCAAAAAGCACACCGAAACCGCCAAACGCACGCACATTCCCCTTCGCACTGACAACGACCGGCTCTCGCTACCACACACCTCTCGGCAGCCGTTTCACGCCAATTCGCCACACCCGCCCACACAGTCGACAAGCGCCCGCCCTGTACGGCACACGCAACGACGCAGCGCAGCAAAGGGCGCCCGCAAACACATACCTCTCCGCCGCCCGACGCGCCAACCGCCACACCACACCGCCAGCCACTCGCAAATTGTGCACTGCCACCAGCCACACGTCCAACACGCCGCGCCGCCTCCGGCCACCCGCCAGGGGGCGCTCACGTTCGCGACAACAGCGCGGCCCGCCGGGCCGGGCCGAACCGAACCGAGCCGCCGCTGCTCTGCACTCGGCACGGCCACACCCTGCTGCAGACCGGGGCTCGTCTCTCTGTACGCGTCTGCCTGCGCATCAACACAACACGACCTTTTTTTTTTTTTTTACCTCTCTCTACCGCCATCCCTTCTTCTCGCGTTTTACTCGTTGTTGCAGCAGCGGCGCACACCTACACATCCACAGCCCCAGCCGAGCCGGCCTCACCTCAGGGCCCGCCGCCAGCGTCTCCTCCTCGGGCACAGGTGCGGTGCTGTGGCCGCCCATCCAACCGCATTGCTGGCCGTCCAGCCACCAGGCGTTCCCACTGCCGCGAGCCACGCCGCGCACCGACCCTGCTGCAGAAAACGAAGCATAGCCAGAGACCGACCGATACACAAAGCAAGCCGTCGCCTCGCCTCTTGTCCTTCCTGCCTTCCTTCCGCCCCCGCCCTTCTCACACCACCGCCTCTCCACTTTCGCCCGCCCCCGCCCCCGCCCCTCCTTTTTTTTTGTTTTGTTTTTTTCCTTCGTTTTCTTCTTTCTTTCTTTCTTCTTTCTTTCTTTCCTTTCTTTTCTTTCTTTCTTTCTTTCTTTCTTTGGCCCTCTCTCCTTCCCGCCCCATGGCGGTTACGGCAACCGCCTGCAGCGGCAGATTTTTTGCGCCCACACGGCCTACTCCTACCACCATTAACCTTGCCCTGCCCTGCCCATCAACGTCGCAGTCGAACCGACGCTTGCCAACACACTGCCCACGTTCCCTTTCTCTCTTCGGCCTACGCCCATTACGCGCCGCCGCCACAGCACCTTCCCTTCCCACAACACACCGACGTCATCACACGCACCCAAAACAGGGGCCACGACCGTGTTCCTCGCCCACTCCCATCCCGCACGGTACGCACATTCCCAACTACTAACCGCGCACCCTCCCTTTCCAATCTGTGTGTCTCTGTGTCTGTGTCCTGTCCGCGCGTGACGCCTCTCAACATCCGCCGTCCCCCGTCCCGTTTTCGCCCCCATGCCGTCGTCGCGCCGCCTCCGCCCCGTCCACCGCCGCCCCTGTCCGCCCCGCACCACACCATACACCGCTGCTTGTCCCGGCCGTTGCCACCAAAGGCGCCGACCGCAAACGCGCCACGCCGCAGCCCCCGTGCGTCTCGCGCTCGCTTGCATCTCCGTGCCGACGCTGCCTCTCTTCCCGCTCGCACTCGACCTCGACAACACAGTCTTTGGCTCCGCCACTGCGTGTTCCGGTGGTACGCACGCTGCAACACGTATGTATTCATTACCAGAGCGATGGCGAGGCATGACAGCATCTCCGTCTGACCAGAGAGTTATTTATCGTTGCTGGTCGGCGCTTGGACCGCGCCAGACGACAGTAGTGGCACGCACCGGGTCGCCAGGAACAGTTGTTATATATATTGTAGCGCGAGTCGGGAGAGGTAGTAGTCGGTCGACAGTAGTAGCGGGTGGACGGTTGTACTGAGCGGGCGTCGGCGGCGTGCTCTGCTCGTCTCGCGACTCTGGTCACGGTTCGGGACGATGTATATAGTATATTGTGTTATAATCAAAAGGTAGTGTGAAGCTGCATTGCGCAAATCTGATAACGTATGTTCTTCAACAACAAAAGCCCCACTATTACTTTTTTCTAAAGTAACTTTTGTCTTTTAACGAAAAACATTCACTTTTTAAAGACTACTTCCTATGGCATTTCCCTCCAAGGAGTGCAATTAATTACCAGCCAGCACTCATTCATTGCACACAGCTGTGTAAGGGGTATCTACAATTGAGGAGCGGATACAAATGCAATTTTTTTGTTTCTTTTTTTTTTTTTTTTTTTTTTTTTTTTTTGGTGTCTGTGTGTTGTAACCTCCCCGCAAAATTTAAAATAATGGACAATGTTATTTACGGATGCTAATGGACATTGCGCTAATTGTAACCTCGCCCACAATGAGAGGTATTGAAAATGGCAACAAAAATGTGAAATTCGCAATCCGACTCAAATATAAATTCTTCACAACATTTAAAGTCCGTTCAGTGACAAGAAACTTCAATTAAACCGAAATATCGGTCTTTGGCCCTGTGCAAAACAATCAGAATTACAGTCTTACCTCAGAATAAATGGATGTCACATTTCTGCTCTTGTTGTTGCGCAGCGCCTGGAGGAACTGCATTGCAAATAATAATATTCTCCTTTTTTTTTGTGATTTTAGTGAAATTTTTCTTCAAAGAAGTGGAATGAAATGTGAAGTGCAACGAACTCTTTAGTTCAATAAAAAATTAAATGTTTGAAAAATGCTTTTGAAATAAAAATTATTATTGGGGAACTTGTTGGAGAATAATTACAATAAATAAACCTTTTCATTATCTAATGATTATATTAATTAACAGTATACCTTATTCACCATCTTGACCAGTGTTGCCGGCCGCCTACATCACACAACCGCACTCGGCTGCTACTACTGACCGACCGCTCTGCATGACGACTACTGACAGAGTACAGACTCGCAACGACTGACTGACTGACTGACTGACTGACTGAGAACCGCTCGCAACACTCGCGCAGTCCAGCGCAAACTCTCTGGTCACAGATGCTACAATGTCTCGCCATCGCTGCTACGTTACATACGTGTTTCAGTGTCTTCTTTTCATTGGGGTAACGATCTTTGGCTCTTTTTATTCTGAATACAGGGCCAAAGGTCAACGCTGCTGCCCTTATACAATTTATCAGGTTTCATTATGTCTGTTGCAATGTTACATACGGTTCATTCTTTCATTAATATTATCGTTGGGTTTGTTTTGTAGGGACGTTAACATTCTGGCACATTTTTATTATCATCGGACTCTCTGCTATTTGTGCAGGGAGGTTATGTACCTGGGTCCATTTCCATTTCCATTTACATTTTAGTATTGATAGACTTTTTGTTTTCTTTTTTGTTTCTTGTTGTTTTTCCTTCTTTTTTTTGTTGTTCTTTTTTTGTTTTGTTTTGTTTTTCCCGCTCTCAACCACCACCGCCGCATCACGCCTTCCGTTTTCTTGGTTTCTTTTCTGTTCTTCAACTGCTTCAACATCACCGCGCCCCATTTCCACACCACAGCCATCAGCCTCCAAGACGGGCAGGCGCAGTGTGCCATTTCCGGCGCACAAGCACACCCGTACGGTACTCTCCTCGCCCCCACGCCAACAACAACACAGCGACCACGCGGCTTTCAGGCATGGCACGGCACGGCACCGGCGAAATGCGCCGCCCCCGCCCCTCCGCGCATCCGTCCGTCTCGCCACGTTCACTGACAGCCGCGTCTGCGGCTACACCACGACAACCACAACACAACACCGCTCCCCTCCCTGGCAACTCATTGTTTTTCTCCTCCTCTTTTGCACAAACCACAACGCCGAGCACAGGCGCAAGCCACCCACACCGCGCCCCTCCCCGTCCCGTCTTTGGCCGCCGCTCCTCGTTTGCCCCCTCCCATCTCCCGAAATGCCATGCCAGCAGCGTTACGCATGCCCCTCCCCTGTCCACACAACACTACCGCCAAACGAACAGCCTTCCGGGCCACATGCAGGGCACGCCCACCTCCAAACACTGCCAATTCACGGACGCACACACACACACACACACACACACACACTTTCTCGACACCTTTCTGTACGGAGGGTGCGTCATCTCGACCGTGACAGAGTGACGCCAACTATCGGCGATCCATTTCCCCCCACTGGTAAAACATGTCCACTAACACCTACATACATCATTCAAGTACACAGACAATAGCATACACACAATGGGAGGGCACACGAACATGGACGGCACGGCACTGTCATACACTCTTCCTCAGAACCATATCAACAAACGTTACGTACATCCGGGAAAGCGAAAGCGAAAGCAAAAGCAAAGCCCAATGCAGCCGTCAAAGGTAACGTTCACCACGGCAGACACTTGCAGCCGCGCCGCCGTTAAACGCATTTCAGTGCGGCTCCAATACGCCTCCGACACGGGAACGTTCCGTTGCTCTACGAATGCGCTTCTCCCCTTTTTCCCTTCCTCTCTCTTTTGCCCCCCCTCCTTGCACTCTTGCCTCATTCCTCACGTTCTGCCCAGACATTCGACCGATCAAAGTCAACCTTTCGTTACCGTTCTCAGCGCGACGGTGTACAACAGTATGACGGGTGTGCCCAAGACTTCGGTTCAGTTGCGTGACGCCGGTCTATCGCGCCGATCGACAGTTACTCAGGGGGCGACGGATCGGACCACGTCACCGACACACAAAACACTTTCAAACAAACAAATACATACCGGATGGACACAGACAAACACGTGTACAGACATTCGCCAAACAAACGACGACGACCGCCGCCGCCGCCGCCGCCGCCGCCGCCGTCTAGCGTCGCGCTTACTGTACTGCACTGGACACGCGTGCATCTTGAATGACGACATCGGTGTGCGTGCGTCGTACGCAATCAGTCAGACACGGCTATCAAAAATCAGAGTCGAATGGTACATCATCGTGCGTGTCGCCGTACACGTACAGTACAATACAACAACAATGCGTCTTAATGGCACGTTCAATTTCAACGTCACTCACACACCTCCACGCTGCAGTTACGTCGCACCATTGTCAAACTCGGCGTACAGCAAAGGGAATAGTGGGCGGCAAAAAAAAAAACCAAACAAAAACATTTCACATTTCACCCTCGCCATGTATGATGTGCAAAAAACAAACCCGCAAACGGCCGTCGTTACGGTGACACAAAAGTCGCCGATCGCACTGTCCCCCCTCGCAGACAGGTTAACACACACACACACACACCAACACCAATGGGTCAAAACCACTCCAACGAGGCGTGCCACCATTCCACGCCACGGCGACCAACCTCGTGGCCGTCCCCCGCAACACGCTTTGACGCGCCCCCCCCCACCCACAATCAAAATGCACACATACATCACAGCCGTCCACACAAACAACAACAACAACAACAACAATTCCGCCCTTCCCGCAAAAGGCAAGTTGGTGGCCCTGAAAAGGGCCGTTTTGCCGCTCTCGCAACGGAGGAGCCTTCTCCTTCCTTCCTTCCTTCCTTCCATTCCAGAGCCACCTCCTTACTTGGAGCTCGTGTACTTGGTCACCGCCTTCGTGCCCTCGCTCACGGCGTGCTTGGCCAGCTCGCCAGGCAGCAACAGCCGCACAGCGGTCTGGATCTCGCGGGACGTGATGGTCGAGCGCTTGTTGTAGTGCGCCAGGCGAGAAGCCTCGGCCGCAATGCGCTCGAAAATGTCGTTCACGAAGCTGTTCATGATGCTCATCGCCTTCGACGAGATGCCCGTGTCAGGGTGCACCTGCTTCAGCACCTTGTAGATGTAGATGGCATAGCTCTCCTTCCTCTTGCGCTTCTTCTTCTTGTCGCCCTTCGAAATGTTCTTCTGCGCCTTGCCAGCCTTCTTGGCGGCCTTCCCGCTAGTCTTGGGCGGCATCTCGAACGAACCAACGTACGGCAGCAGCAACACCAGTAGCAAGCGCTCCGCTCTAGTCAGCGTCTCCCCACACAGTGGCACCCGCCGCCAGCCGCCGCCGCACCTTTACCAGCTCGCCCTGTTGCGGCCGCCGACCAATGGGGCGCGCGCGCAACCGGCCGCCGCACCCGAGCCCATAAAGCACCCCCACCCCGGCTGCGCCGGCACGCACTCCGCTGCTCGACTCGCTGCCGCTCGCACCGGTCGTTTTTCGTTTCCGTTTCGTGTGCACCGTCGCTAGCCCATCGCCATGTCCGGACGCGGAAAGGGAGGCAAAGTCAAGGGCAAGTCAAAGTCCCGCTCAAGCAGGGCTGGGCTCCAGTTCCCGGTCGGCAGAATCCACCGCCTCCTGCGCAAGGGAAACTACGCAGAGCGCGTCGGCGCCGGGGCGCCCGTCTACCTCGCCGCCGTCATGGAGTACCTCGCGGCTGAGGTGCTCGAGCTGGCCGGAAACGCGGCCCGCGACAACAAGAAGACGCGCATCATCCCGCGCCACCTGCAGCTTGCCATCCGCAACGACGAGGAGCTCAACAAGCTCCTGTCGGGCGTCACCATCGCACAGGGTGGTGTCCTGCCCAACATCCAGGCCGTCCTGCTGCCAAAGAAGACCGAGAAGAAGGCCTAAAGGAGGCCAGGCAATCGCAACGCGCTTTGCCGGCTCGGCTCGGCCCACAACAATCGGCCCTTTTCAGGGCCACCACACAAACCTACGTCCAAAGCAAAATTTCAGTCGTCCTCGCCGCACCTTGTTTTGTTTTAACTTTGCACAGCCGCCGCCGGCGCACGTCCGCCATCTTGTCGTCCACACAGCCCGTGTGGCCCAACACACACACACACACACATTCATTTTTGCACGGTCGCAGTCGCCTTCCAAACGACAACGGCAGCAATAATGACGACCATTGTTACAGGGAGGCGTGTCGACACACCGCCCTCCACTCCCGCGCGCAACGGCCGTCGACACGAACGAAACAGCTGATCCGGCCGCCTATGCCCACACGCCTTGCCTCGGAAACCCCAACGCCGCCGCAAACACACAGGGCCAAACCACGCAAGCAAATAATCACCGCCTCTCGCACAACAACACACAGCCCGCCATCTCCGTCGCGATCGATACAACGACACACAATAACAAACACACAAACGAAGCAGCTCCACACACAGCCAGCCACATGACACGTTTCCTTTCCTTCTCCCCTCCCAGTCACATCACGTCGCTCAAACGGAAAGAAAGAAACAAACAAACAACACAGACTCTTTCGCACTTTTCAACTTCCGAACAGTGTGGTGGCCCTGAAAAGGGCCGTTTTCTAGTCTCTCCCACCCACAAGCACGGCCGCGGGAAGGCCAGCGCCCGCTGCGACGCAGCCTAACCGCCGAAACCGTACAGGGTGCGCCCCTGCCTCTTCAGGGCGTACACCACGTCCATGGCCGTCACAGTCTTGCGCTTGGCGTGCTCAGTGTACGTCACCGCGTCGCGGATCACGTTCTCCAGGAACACCTTCAGCACCCCGCGGGTCTCCTCGTAGATCAGACCAGAGATGCGCTTCACGCCGCCCCTGCGAGCCAGGCGGCGGATGGCGGGCTTCGTGATGCCCTGGATGTTGTCGCGCAACACCTTGCGGTGCCGCTTGGCGCCACCCTTGCCGAGCCCCTTTCCTCCCTTGCCGCGGCCTGTCATCCTTCCTTCCTCGGGCAAAGCAACAACGAACAGTGCACAAACAGCAGCTGCAGCGGCTGGCGAGTCGGCTACGGTCTGCGCCCAGCGCGCCCGCCGCCCCCCTATATAGACTCTGGCCCGCCCTCCCCCCACCACGCGCAACCGAGGGCATATAAGCGCAGCACGGAGGCGCGCGGGCCCGTTGTCAAGGCAGCACCGGACGCCGCGCCGCACCTAACCTCCACGCACGCCGCTCCGCTACCGCTACCGCCATGGCCCGCACAAAGCAAACGGCCCGCAAGTCCACCGGCGGAAAGGCGCCGCGCAAACAGCTCGCCACCAAGGCGGCGAGGAAGAGCGCGCCCGCCACCGGAGGCGTCAAGAAGCCCCACCGCTACAGGCCGGGCACCGTCGCCCTGCGAGAAATCAGGCGCTACCAGAAGAGCACAGAGCTGCTCATCCGCAAGCTGCCATTCCAGCGCCTAGTGCGCGAGATCGCCCAGGACTTCAAGACCGACCTGCGCTTCCAGAGCTCCGCAGTCATGGCCCTGCAGGAGGCCAGCGAGGCCTACCTCGTCGGCCTCTTCGAAGACACCAACCTGTGCGCAATCCACGCCAAGCGCGTCACCATCATGCCCAAGGACATCCAGCTCGCGCGCCGCATCCGCGGCGAGCGCGCTAAACCGCGCCGCGGCACCGCACCGCACAAACAAAAACGGCCCTTTTCAGGGCCACTAACATCTCTCCGTCGCGAGCAAACTTTGTCGGTCGCCTGCCTCTCGCCCCGCAACCCAAAAACAACAACCACCACTTCCCGTCCGCCCGCCACACCCGCTCACTCTGCTGCCTGCTAGCAGCGCGCAACAATCACACATCATCCCTCCCCGGCGCTCAAAGCGCACAATACCCAACGGCCGACGTCACACCGCACGGGTGGCTGCCGGCCGCCGCTTTCGTTTCGAAAACAAAAACAACCCGCACTCCACTCCGACGGCCAACGGCCAGGCAGGCGCGCTCGCTCGCTCGCTCGCTCTCCAACGCCACCGAAATCCCCGCCGACTCCTTCCACATCTCAACGTGCCCCCCGTTGCAAAACATAACACACACACACACACACACAAAGGAACAAAACAAAGACCAGACACGACTCGACAAGACAGACATCCGAGAAGAACGAACGCAGGCAAGCCAACCAACGTATTCAAACAAAACAACGTGACAGAAAACCAACCGTCGGCCGCCGCCACAAACACGGCGACAATCAACCACGACGACAACAACAACAACACCGCTTACCGCTACCGCCGCCCACACCCGCCACCGACCCCCGCAATCCATCCACCACGGCACGCAAACAGCATCCCCCACGGGCATACACAAAGACACCCACACCAAACGCAACACGACAATCAAAACCTTCCCGACGTGCTTTGATGGCCCTGAGAAGGGCCGTTTTGGGCCGCGCGTCTCTTGCGCGCCACTAGACGACGACGGGGGGTGGGGACGACGGAGTCAAGCGCCAAACCCTTCCTTTCTCCCATCTCTTTCTCCTCTACTCTACTCTACTCTACTTCTTCTTCTTGGGCGAAGCCTTCGCCTTAGACGGCGTCGTCGCCTTCTTCGGGCGCGGCGCCTTCGGCTTCTTCGTCGGAACCTTGGCGGCCTTCTTCGCCTTCGACGGCGACTTGGCCTTGGCCGGCTTGGCCGCAGCCGCCTTCTTCGCACCCGCGGGAGCGGCCGACGCCGCAGACGCCTTCTTGGCGGCGCCCGCCTTCCGACCGGTCGCCGCCTTCACGCCACCAGCCTTCTTTGCGCCGGCCGCACGGGCGCCCTTCTTCTCCTTGCTGGCCGGAGCGGCGCGCTTCTTCTTGGCACCGCCAGCACGGGCCTTGCCGCCCTCGGCCGCCCCCCCGCCGCCGGCGCCGGCAAGCTTGAACGAGCCGGACGCGCCCTTCCCCTTCGTCTGCACCAGCTCGCCCGCCACGACGGCCGACTTGAGGTACTTCTTGATAAACGGCGCCAGCTTCTCCGCGTCCAGCTTGTAGTGCGCGGCTATGTACTTCTTGATCGCCTGCAGCGACGACCCGCCGCGCTCCTTCAGACTCTTGATGGCGGCCGTCACCATCTCAGAGGTGCGCGGGTGCGCAGGCTTGGCGCGCGGCTTCTTCGCAGACGACGCAGACTTGGCCTTCTTCGTAGTGCCGGTGGCGGCGGGTGCCGCAGCAGTCTCGTTCGTAGCCGCCTGATCTGCCATTTCGACGACGCGCGTAACACACAGCGAGAGCGAGAGCGAGCGGGACGGACGGCAGGCACGCAAGCACAGCACAGCACAGCACAGCAGCAGAGCAGAGAATCACAAGGCCCAGCCAGTGTCGCGGGCGGGCGCGGACGGCCGAGAGAGCGGCCGCCACTCTGCGCGCCGCCGCGCCGCGCCTCCCGCGCTTGCTACCGCCCAACGTCCGACAGCCTGTGCGGAGCAGCCCCAAACCTGCGCCACAACCGCCCGCGCCTTTCAAACCACCGAGGATGGGGCTACACACAGCCACACCACAGTCGCCAACCAGTCGCCACGGCAGCGCCGCAAACCACGGCCAAACTGCAGCTACCGCGCGCTACAGCCTGGGTCGGCCCGCCGAGAATCGCCGCCCCCGCCCAAATGCCGCCCCCACAGCCCCAGCCGACGACCCGCCACAATGGCCAAACCTTCGGCAAAACTCCCACACCGTCGCCGCGGCAGCCCGGCCAGCGCGGCCGGCGCCACAGCCACACAAGCCGAGGCGTGCGGCGATGACGGCCGTGCAAACGCGCCTCCGCCGCCCCATCGCCTTCCGTCGCCCTCCCGCCGTTTCCCGATCGGCCCGCAGCCGTCGGGCCACATCGCGCGCCGTCCTCCTCCTCTCGCCCGCCAACATTCACAGCCGTTTCTCAACAATTGCCCGCCGCAAACGGACGCCGCCTGCGCAACAGGCGCCGCCGCCCCTCGCCGCTTCCGACCCAACCCCTCGACCGAGGCAAACCGCAATCCGAATCTACAGACCAACCCAATCTGCCGTCAGCACACACGACAGCCGACCTTACACGTTACGCGTTACACATTACGTTTACACGTCTAGGTTGGGTTACGTTAGGTTAGGTGGACGTGGGTTAGGTTAAGGGGACTTGGGTTAGGTTAAGCGTCAAACTTAGGTTAAGCATTCAAACACGTCAGGCGTCAGAGGTTAGGTTAGGTTAGGTTAGGTTAGGTTAGGTTACACGTTAGGTTAAGGGGTCAGTGCTAGGCTAAGAAGCGTCAAACGTAGGTTACAAAAGCGTTCAAACCGTGAGGCGTGAGCCGGACAGCTTACCTTACGTAGACGTTAGGGGCTCACAGGCTGAGCTCACCTCGCCACACCACAGGGTTAGGTTCGGTTCGCTCGGCTCAGCGTAAAGCGCCGAGGTCAGGGTTGCGTTCGTTCACCTTCGGGCGCCACACTTTCGGTTGAAAGGTCGCGACGGGACGACGTCGGCAGGCACGCCGCAAACGAACAAAAACGTACAGACGACGTCGAAAACCGCCGACAGACGGGGGAGCAGCACGACCACGACCAGATACCGAGCGCGAACGAGACACACGCGAACCACCCCCACCGGCCAAAGGGCACCACACAACAACCCAGAGCACCACGTGTCCACACCAGAGCAACCCGCCGCTCACGCGACATGGCTGGCACCGAAGGGCAACCGCCCGCAACTGCGCTTTCCGCGCCGGCCCGGATGCACGTCGTGCTACAACAACACCACTACCGTACACAGCCGCTGTTCACAACATCACTATCATGCGCGCCCGCGGCTCGCCGCCGTCGCAGTCGCAGCCCCGACGCCAGCGCTTTTGCACCACCATTCACACGCACCGCAACACAGCCGAACAAAACAAACACCACACACAACAACAGCAACAACGCCGCCGCCGCCGCCTCTACTTGTGCCGGCGACCCACCCCGCCGATGGCGCACCTTTCGCCAGCCGGCAATCGACACACACGCACGCACCCACCCACCCACCCACCCACCCACCCACCCCCCGGGGCCCAGTGCAAAAAAAAAAAAAAAAACACACAAAAACAAAACGACACGGGAAGCGCACACCGCCACTTCGCGCGCACGCCACCAACCAGTCGTCGTCTCAAAATAACAAACAACAACCAAAATAAACTAACAACTAGGGCAACACAAAACAAAAACGCCTCGCACGAACCGCCCACAAAAAGGACAAGCACACGCACAGCCTCTGCTGACGACCACGACGCAGCGGCACGCTGCTCCTGTCCCGCGCCCCGCGCCCCACTCGATTCACAACTCACGCGACACCGCCAACGACGGGCTCGCTTCCCGCAACCTACCACCTTTCCGCCACGACGCACAGCCCCAGCCCCACCCGACGACGCCCGTGGCAACGACTGCACTTTCACCACCGCCTCCCCCTTCCCCCCCAAAACACACACACACACACCCAGCCAAAAACGCACTCGCGACCCACACATGCACGTGCATCGGCACACGCCAACCAGTCAACGTCGACAACCACACGCAAGGCTCGAAACGAAACCGGCGTCCTTCCACGTTGCCATCAAGCTACGCGACACAAGACACAAGGAACCAACACAACAGCCGGCCCCACTAATTCCCACTCTCACGCCGCAAAAAGCACACCGAAACCGCCAAACGCACGCACATTCCCCTTCGCACTGACAACGACCGGCTCTCGCTACCACACACCTCTCGGCAGCCGTTTCACGCCAATTCGCCACACCGCCCACACAGTCGACAAGCGCCCGCCCTGTACGGCACACGCAACGACGCAGCGCAGCAAAGGGCGCCCGCAACACATACCTCTCCGCCGCCCGACGCGCCAACCGCCACACCACACCGCCAGCCACTCGCAAATTGTGCACTGCCACCAGCCACACGTCCAACACGCCGCGCCGCCTCCGGCCACCCGCCAGGGGGCGCTCACGTTCGCGACAACAGCGCGGCCCGCCGGGCCGGGCCGAACCGAACCGAGCCGCCGCTGCTCTGCACTCGGCACGGCCACACCCTGCTGCAGACCGGGCTCGTCTCTCTGTACGCGTCTGCCTGCGCATCAACACAACACGACCTTTTTTTTTTTTTTTACCTCTCTCTACCGCCATCCCTTCTTCTCGCGTTTTACTCGTTGTTGCAGCAGCGGCGCACACCTACACATCCACAGCCCCAGCCGAGCCGGCCTCACCTCAGGGCCCGCCGCCAGCGTCTCCTCCTCGGGCACAGGTGCGGTGCTGTGGCCGCCCATCCAACCGCATTGCTGGCCGTCCAGCCACCAGGCGTTCCCACTGCCGCGAGCCACGCCGCGCACCGACCCTGCTGCAGAAAACGAAGCATAGCCAGAGACCGACCGATACACAAAGCAAGCCGTCGCCTCGCCTCTTGTCCTTCCTGCCTTCCTTCCGCCCCCGCCCTTCTCACACCACCGCCTCTCCACTTTCGCCCGCCCCCGCCCCCGCCCCTCCTTTTTTTTGTTTTGTTTTTTTCCTTCGTTTTCTTCTTTCTTTCTTTCTTTCTTTCTTTCTTTCTTTCTTTCTTTCTTTCTTTCTTTGGCCCTCTCTCCTTCCCGCCCCATGGCGGTTACGGCACCGCCTGCAGCGGCAGATTTTTTGCGCCCACACGCCTACTCCTACCACCATTAACCTTGCCCTGCCCTGCCCATCAACGTCGCAGTCGAACCGACGCTTGCCAACACACTGCCCACGTTCCCTTTCTCTCTTCGGCCTACGCCCATTACGCGCCGCCGCCACAGCACCTTCCCTTCCCACAACACACCGACGTCATCACACGCACCCAAAACAGGGGCCACGACCGTGTTCCTCGCCCACTCCCATCCCGCACGGTACGCACATTCCCAACTACTAACCGCGCACCCTCCCTTTCCAATCTGTGTGTCTCTGTGTCTGTGTCCTGTCCGCGCGTGACGCCTCTCAACATCCGCCGTCCCCCGTCCCGTTTTCGCCCCCATGCCGTCGTCGCGCCGCCTCCGCCCCGTCCACCGCCGCCCCTGTCCGCCCCGCACCACACCATACACCGCTGCTTGTCCCGGCCGTTGCCACCAAAGGCGCCGACCGCAAACGCGCCACGCCGCAGCCCCCGTGCGTCTCGCGCTCGCTTGCATCTCCGTGCCGACGCTGCCTCTCTTCCCGCTCGCACTCGACCTCGACAACACAGTCTTTGGCTCCGCCACTGCGTGTTCCGGTGGTACGCACGCTGCAACACGTATGTATTCATTACCAGAGCGATGGCGAGGCATGACAGCATCTCCGTCTGACCAGAGAGTTATTTATCGTTGCTGGTCGGCGCTTGGACCGCGCCAGACGACAGTAGTGGCACGCACCGGGTCGCCAGGAACAGTTGTTATATATATTGTAGCGCGAGTCGGGAGAGGTAGTAGTCGGTCGACAGTAGTAGCGGGTGGACGGTTGTACTGAGCGGGCGTCGGCGGCGTGCTCTGCTCGTCTCGCGACTCTGGTCACGGTTCGGGACGATGTATATAGTATATTGTGTTATAATCAAAAGGTAGTGTGAAGCTGCATTGCGCAAATCTGATAACGTATGTTCTTCAACAACAAAAGCCCCACTATTACTTTTTTCTAAAGTAACTTTTGTCTTTTAACGAAAAACATTCACTTTTTAAAGACTACTTCCTATGGCATTTCCCTCCAAGGAGTGCAATTAATTACCAGCCAGCACTCATTCATTGCACACAGCTGTGTAAGGGGTATCTACAATTGAGGAGCGGATACAAATGCAATTTTTTTGTTTCTTTTTTTTTTTTTTTTTTTTTTTTTTTTTTGGTGTCTGTGTGTTGTAACCTCCCCGCAAAATTTAAAATAATGGACAATGTTATTTACGGATGCTAATGGACATTGCGCTAATTGTAACCTCGCCCACAATGAGAGGTATTGAAAATGGCAACAAAAATGTGAAATTCGCAATCCGACTCAAATATAAATTCTTCACAACATTTAAAGTCCGTTCAGTGACAAGAAACTTCAATTAAACCGAAATATCGGTCTTTGGCCCTGTGCAAAACAATCAGAATTACAGTCTTACCTCAGAATAAATGGATGTCACATTTCTGCTCTTGTTGTTGCGCAGCGCCTGGAGGAACTGCATTGCAAATAATAATATTCTCCTTTTTTTTTGTGATTTTAGTGAAATTTTTCTTCAAAGAAGTGGAATGAAATGTGAAGTGCAACGAACTCTTTAGTTCAATAAAAAATTAAATGTTTGAAAAATGCTTTTGAAATAAAAATTATTATTGGGGAACTTGTTGGAGAATAATTACAATAAATAAACCTTTTCATTATCTAATGATTATATTAATTAACAGTATACCTTATTCACCATCTTGACCAGTGTTGCCGGCCGCCTACATCACACAACCGCACTCGGCTGCTACTACTGACCGACCGCTCTGCATGACGACTACTGACAGAGTACAGACTCGCAACGACTGACTGACTGACTGACTGACTGACTGAGAACCGCTCGCAACACTCGCGCAGTCCAGCGCAAACTCTCTGGTCACAGATGCTACAATGTCTCGCCATCGCTGCTACGTTACATACGTGTTTCAGTGTCTTCTTTTCATTGGGGTAACGATCTTTGGCTCTTTTTATTCTGAATACAGGGCCAAAGGTCAACGCTGCTGCCCTTATACAATTTATCAGGTTTCATTATGTCTGTTGCAATGTTACATACGGTTCATTCTTTCATTAATATTATCGTTGGGTTTGTTTTGTAGGGACGTTAACATTCTGGCACATTTTTATTATCATCGGACTCTCTGCTATTTGTGCAGGGAGGTTATGTACCTGGGTCCATTTCCATTTCCATTTACATTTTAGTATTGATAGACTTTTTGTTTTCTTTTTTGTTTCTTGTTGTTTTTCCTTCTTTTTTTTGTTGTTCTTTTTTTGTTTTGTTTTGTTTTTCCCGCTCTCAACCACCACCGCCGCATCACGCCTTCCGTTTTCTTGGTTTCTTTTCTGTTCTTCAACTGCTTCAACATCACCGCGCCCCATTTCCACACCACAGCCATCAGCCTCCAAGACGGGCAGGCGCAGTGTGCCATTTCCGGCGCACAAGCACACCCGTACGGTACTCTCCTCGCCCCCACGCCAACAACAACACAGCGACCACGCGGCTTTCAGGCATGGCACGGCACGGCACCGGCGAAATGCGCCGCCCCCGCCCCTCCGCGCATCCGTCCGTCTCGCCACGTTCACTGACAGCCGCGTCTGCGGCTACACCACGACAACCACAACACAACACCGCTCCCCTCCCTGGCAACTCATTGTTTTTCTCCTCCTCTTTTGCACAAACCACAACGCCGAGCACAGGCGCAAGCCACCCACACCGCGCCCCTCCCCGTCCCGTCTTTGGCCGCCGCTCCTCGTTTGCCCCCTCCCATCTCCCGAAATGCCATGCCAGCAGCGTTACGCATGCCCCTCCCCTGTCCACACAACACTACCGCCAAACGAACAGCCTTCCGGGCCACATGCAGGGCACGCCCACCTCCAAACACTGCCAATTCACGGACGCACACACACACACACACACACACACACACTTTCTCGACACCTTTCTGTACGGAGGGTGCGTCATCTCGACCGTGACAGAGTGACGCCAACTATCGGCGATCCATTTCCCCCCACTGGTAAAACATGTCCACTAACACCTACATACATCATTCAAGTACACAGACAATAGCATACACACAATGGGAGGGCACACGAACATGGACGGCACGGCACTGTCATACACTCTTCCTCAGAACCATATCAACAAACGTTACGTACATCCGGGAAAGCGAAAGCGAAAGCAAAAGCAAAGCCCAATGCAGCCGTCAAAGGTAACGTTCACCACGGCAGACACTTGCAGCCGCGCCGCCGTTAAACGCATTTCAGTGCGGCTCCAATACGCCTCCGACACGGGAACGTTCCGTTGCTCTACGAATGCGCTTCTCCCCTTTTTCCCTTCCTCTCTCTTTTGCCCCCCCTCCTTGCACTCTTGCCTCATTCCTCACGTTCTGCCCAGACATTCGACCGATCAAAGTCAACCTTTCGTTACCGTTCTCAGCGCGACGGTGTACAACAGTATGACGGGTGTGCCCAAGACTTCGGTTCAGTTGCGTGACGCCGGTCTATCGCGCCGATCGACAGTTACTCAGGGGGCGACGGATCGGACCACGTCACCGACACACAAAACACTTTCAAACAAACAAATACATACCGGATGGACACAGACAAACACGTGTACAGACATTCGCCAAACAAACGACGACGACCGCCGCCGCCGCCGCCGCCGCCGCCGCCGTCTAGCGTCGCGCTTACTGTACTGCACTGGACACGCGTGCATCTTGAATGACGACATCGGTGTGCGTGCGTCGTACGCAATCAGTCAGACACGGCTATCAAAAATCAGAGTCGAATGGTACATCATCGTGCGTGTCGCCGTACACGTACAGTACAATACAACAACAATGCGTCTTAATGGCACGTTCAATTTCAACGTCACTCACACACCTCCACGCTGCAGTTACGTCGCACCATTGTCAAACTCGGCGTACAGCAAAGGGAATAGTGGGCGGCAAAAAAAAAAAACCAAACAAAAACATTTCACATTTCACCCTCGCCATGTATGATGTGCAAAAAACAAACCCGCAAACGGCCGTCGTTACGGTGACACAAAAGTCGCCGATCGCACTGTCCCCCCTCGCAGACAGGTTAACACACACACACACACACCAACACCAATGGGTCAAAACCACTCCAACGAGGCGTGCCACCATTCCACGCCACGGCGACCAACCTCGTGGCCGTCCCCCGCAACACGCTTTGACGCGCCCCCCCCCACCCACAATCAAAATGCACACATACATCACAGCCGTCCACACAAACAACAACAACAACAACAACAATTCCGCC
This sequence comes from Schistocerca piceifrons, assembly GCF_021461385.2. Taxonomy (NCBI): domain Eukaryota; kingdom Metazoa; phylum Arthropoda; class Insecta; order Orthoptera; family Acrididae; genus Schistocerca; species Schistocerca piceifrons. Next base: position 20,161 of record NW_025727801.1, read on the forward strand.
CTTCCCGCAAAAGGCAAGTTGGTGGCCCTGAAAAGGGCCGTTTTGCCGCTCTCGCAACGGAGGAGCCTTCTCCTTCCTTCCTTCCTTCCTTCCATTCCAGAGCCACCTCCTTACTTGGAGCTCGTGTACTTGGTCACCGCCTTCGTGCCCTCGCTCACGGCGTGCTTGGCCAGCTCGCCAGGCAGCAACAGCCGCACAGCGGTCTGGATCTCGCGGGACGTGATGGTCGAGCGCTTGTTGTAGTGCGCCAGGCGAGAAGCCTCGGCCGCAATGCGCTCGAAAATGTCGTTCACGAAGCTGTTCATGATGCTCATCGCCTTCGACGAGATGCCCGTGTCAGGGTGCACCTGCTTCAGCACCTTGTAGATGTAGATGGCATAGCTCTCCTTCCTCTTGCGCTTCTTCTTCTTGTCGCCCTTCGAAATGTTCTTCTGCGCCTTGCCAGCCTTCTTGGCGGCCTTCCCGCTAGTCTTGGGCGGCATCTCGAACGAACCAACGTACGGCAGCAGCAACACCAGTAGCAAGCGCTCCGCTCTAGTCAGCGTCTCCCCACACAGTGGCACCCGCCGCCAGCCGCCGCCGCACCTTTACCAGCTCGCCCTGTTGCGGCCGCCGACCAATGGGGCGCGCGCGCAACCGGCCGCCGCACCCGAGCCCATAAAGCACCCCCACCCCGGCTGCGCCGGCACGCACTCCGCTGCTCGACTCGCTGCCGCTCGCACCGGTCGTTTTTCGTTTCCGTTTCGTGTGCACCGTCGCTAGCCCATCGCCATGTCCGGACGCGGAAAGGGAGGCAAAGTCAAGGGCAAGTCAAAGTCCCGCTCAAGCAGGGCTGGGCTCCAGTTCCCGGTCGGCAGAATCCACCGCCTCCTGCGCAAGGGAAACTACGCAGAGCGCGTCGGCGCCGGGGCGCCCGTCTACCTCGCCGCCGTCATGGAGTACCTCGCGGCTGAGGTGCTCGAGCTGGCCGGAAACGCGGCCCGCGACAACAAGAAGACGCGCATCATCCCGCGCCACCTGCAGCTTGCCATCCGCAACGACGAGGAGCTCAACAAGCTCCTGTCGGGCGTCACCATCGCACAGGGTGGTGTCCTGCCCAACATCCAGGCCGTCCTGCTGCCAAAGAAGACCGAGAAGAAGGCCTAAAGGAGGCCAGGCAATCGCAACGCGCTTTGCCGGCTCGGCTCGGCCCACAACAATCGGCCCTTTTCAGGGCCACCACACAAACCTACGTCCAAAGCAAAATTTCAGTCGTCCTCGCCGCACCTTGTTTTGTTTTAACTTTGCACAGCCGCCGCCGGCGCACGTCCGCCATCTTGTCGTCCACACAGCCCGTGTGGCCCAACACACACACACACACACATTCATTTTTGCACGGTCGCAGTCGCCTTCCAAACGACAACGGCAGCAATAATGACGACCATTGTTACAGGGAGGCGTGTCGACACACCGCCCTCCACTCCCGCGCGCAACGGCCGTCGACACGAACGAAACAGCTGATCCGGCCGCCTATGCCCACACGCCTTGCCTCGGAAACCCCAACGCCGCCGCAAACACACAGGGCCAAACCACGCAAGCAAATAATCACCGCCTCTCGCACAACAACACACAGCCCGCCATCTCCGTCGCGATCGATACAACGACACACAATAACAAACACACAAACGAAGCAGCTCCACACACAGCCAGCCACATGACACGTTTCCTTTCCTTCTCCCCTCCCAGTCACATCACGTCGCTCAAACGGAAAGAAAGAAACAAACAAACAACACAGACTCTTTCGCACTTTTCAACTTCCGAACAGTGTGGTGGCCCTGAAAAGGGCCGTTTTCTAGTCTCTCCCACCCACAAGCACGGCCGCGGGAAGGCCAGCGCCCGCTGCGACGCAGCCTAACCGCCGAAACCGTACAGGGTGCGCCCCTGCCTCTTCAGGGCGTACACCACGTCCATGGCCGTCACAGTCTTGCGCTTGGCGTGCTCAGTGTACGTCACCGCGTCGCGGATCACGTTCTCCAGGAACACCTTCAGCACCCCGCGGGTCTCCTCGTAGATCAGACCAGAGATGCGCTTCACGCCGCCCCTGCGAGCCAGGCGGCGGATGGCGGGCTTCGTGATGCCCTGGATGTTGTCGCGCAACACCTTGCGGTGCCGCTTGGCGCCACCCTTGCCGAGCCCCTTTCCTCCCTTGCCGCGGCCTGTCATCCTTCCTTCCTCGGGCAAAGCAACAACGTGCACAAACAGCAGCTGCAGCGGCTGGCGAGTCGGCTACGGTCTGCGCCCAGCGCGCCCGCCGCCCCCCTATATAGACTCTGGCCCGCCCTCCCCCCACCACGCGCAACCGAGGGCATATAAGCGCAGCACGGAGGCGCGCGGGCCCGTTGTCAAGGCAGCACCGGACGCCGCGCCGCACCTAACCTCCACGCACGCCGCTCCGCTACCGCTACCGCCATGGCCCGCACAAAGCAAACGGCCCGCAAGTCCACCGGCGGAAAGGCGCCGCGCAAACAGCTCGCCACCAAGGCGGCGAGGAAGAGCGCGCCCGCCACCGGAGGCGTCAAGAAGCCCCACCGCTACAGGCCGGGCACCGTCGCCCTGCGAGAAATCAGGCGCTACCAGAAGAGCACAGAGCTGCTCATCCGCAAGCTGCCATTCCAGCGCCTAGTGCGCGAGATCGCCCAGGACTTCAAGACCGACCTGCGCTTCCAGAGCTCCGCAGTCATGGCCCTGCAGGAGGCCAGCGAGGCCTACCTCGTCGGCCTCTTCGAAGACACCAACCTGTGCGCAATCCACGCCAAGCGCGTCACCATCATGCCCAAGGACATCCAGCTCGCGCGCCGCATCCGCGGCGAGCGCGCCTAAACCGCGCCGCGGCACCGCACCGCACAAACAAAAACGGCCCTTTTCAGGGCCACTAACATCTCTCCGTCGCGAGCAAACTTTGTCGGTCGCCTGCCTCTCGCCCCGCAACCCAAAAACAACAACCACCACTTCCCGTCCGCCCGCCACACCCGCTCACTCTGCCTGCCTGCTAGCAGCGCGCAACAATCACACATCATCCCTCCCCGGCGCTCAAAGCGCACAATACCCAACGGCCGACGTCACACCGCACGGGTGGCTGGCCGGCCGCCGCTTTCGTTTCGAAAACAAAAACAACCCGCACTCCACTCCGACGGCCAACGGCCAGGCAGGCGCGCTCGCTCGCTCGCTCGCTCTCCAACGCCACCGAAATCCCCGCCGACTCCTTCCACATCTCAACGTGCCCCCCGTTGCAAAACATAACACACACACACACACACACAAAGGAACAAAACAAAGACCAGACACGACTCGACAAGACAGACATCCGAGAAGACGAACGCAGGCAAGCCAACCAACGTATTCAAACAAAACAACGTGACAGAAAACCAACCGTCGGCCGCCGCCACAAACACGGCGACAATCAACCACGACGACAACAACAACAACACCGCTTACCGCTACCGCCGCCCACACCCGCCACCGACCCCCGCAATCCATCCACCACGGCACGCAAACAGCATCCCCCACGGGCATACACAAAGACACCCACACCAAACGCAACACGACAATCAAAACCTTCCCCGACGTGCTTTGATGGCCCTGAGAAGGGCCGTTTTGGGCCGCGCGTCTCTTGCGCGCCACTAGACGACGACGGGGGGTGGGGACGACGGAGTCAAGCGCCAAACCCTTCCTTTCTCCCATCTCTTTCTCCTCTACTCTACTCTACTCTACTTCTTCTTCTTGGGCGAAGCCTTCGCCTTAGACGGCGTCGTCGCCTTCTTCGGGCGCGGCGCCTTCGGCTTCTTCGTCGGAACCTTGGCGGCCTTCTTCGCCTTCGACGGCGACTTGGCCTTGGCCGGCTTGGCCGCAGCCGCCTTCTTCGCACCCGCGGGAGCGGCCGACGCCGCAGACGCCTTCTTGGCGGCGCCCGCCTTCCGACCGGTCGCCGCCTTCACGCCACCAGCCTTCTTTGCGCCGGCCGCACGGGCGCCCTTCTTCTCCTTGCTGGCCGGAGCGGCGCGCTTCTTCTTGGCACCGCCAGCACGGGCCTTGCCGCCCTCGGCCGCCCCCCCGCCGCCGGCGCCGGCAAGCTTGAACGAGCCGGACGCGCCCTTCCCCTTCGTCTGCACCAGCTCGCCCGCCACGACGGCCGACTTGAGGTACTTCTTGATAAACGGCGCCAGCTTCTCCGCGTCCAGCTTGTAGTGCGCGGCTATGTACTTCTTGATCGCCTGCAGCGACGACCCGCCGCGCTCCTTCAGACTCTTGATGGCGGCCGTCACCATCTCAGAGGTGCGCGGGTGCGCAGGCTTGGCGCGCGGCTTCTTCGCAGACGACGCAGACTTGGCCTTCTTCGTAGTGCCGGTGGCGGCGGGTGCCGCAGCAGTCTCGTTCGTAGCCGCCTGATCTGCCATTTCGACGACGCGCGTAACACACAGCGAGAGCGAGAGCGAGCGGGACGGACGGCAGGCACGCAAGCACAGCACAGCACAGCACAGCAGCAGAGCAGAGAATCACAAGGCCCAGCCAGTGTCGCGGGCGGGCGCGGACGGCCGAGAGAGCGGCCGCCACTCTGCGCGCCGCCGCGCCGCGCCTCCCGCGCTTGCTACCGCCCAACGTCCGACAGCCTGTGCGGAGCAGCCCCAAACCTGCGCCACAACCGCCCGCGCCTTTCAAACCACCGAGGATGGGGCTACACACAGCCACACCACAGTCGCCAACCAGTCGCCACGGCAGCGCCGCAAACCACGGCCAAACTGCAGCTACCGCGCGCTACAGCCTGGGTCGGCCCGCCGAGAATCGCCGCCCCCGCCCAAATGCCGCCCCCACAGCCCCAGCCGACGACCCGCCACAATGGCCAAACCTTCGGCAAAACTCCCACACCGTCGCCGCGGCAGCCCGGCCAGCGCGGCCGGCGCCACAGCCACACAAGCCGAGGCGTGCGGCGATGACGGCCGTGCAAACGCGCCTCCGCCGCCCCATCGCCTTCCGTCGCCCTCCCGCCGTTTCCCGATCGGCCCGCAGCCGTCGGGCCACATCGCGCGCCGTCCTCCTCCTCTCGCCCGCCAACATTCACAGCCGTTTCTCAACAATTGCCCGCCGCAAACGGACGCCGCCTGCGCAACAGGCGCCGCCGCCCCTCGCCGCTTCCGACCCAACCCCTCGACCGAGGCAAACCGCAATCCGAATCTACAGACCAACCCAATCTGCCGTCAGCACACACGACAGCCGACCTTACACGTTACGCGTTACACATTACGTTTACACGTCTAGGTTGGGTTACGTTAGGTTAGGTGGACGTGGGTTAGGTTAAGGGGACTTGGGTTAGGTTAAGCGTCAAACTTAGGTTAAGCATTCAAACACGTCAGGCGTCAGAGGTTAGGTTAGGTTAGGTTAGGTTAGGTTAGGTTACACGTTAGGTTAAGGGGTCAGTGCTAGGCTAAGAAGCGTCAAACGTAGGTTACAAAAGCGTTCAAACCGTGAGGCGTGAGCCGGACAGCTTACCTTACGTAGACGTTAGGGGCTCACAGGCTGAGCTCACCTCGCCACACCACAGGGTTAGGTTCGGTTCGCTCGGCTCAGCGTAAAGCGCCGAGGTCAGGGTTGCGTTCGTTCACCTTCGGGCGCCACACTTTCGGTTGAAAGGTCGCGACGGGACGACGTCGGCAGGCACGCCGCAAACGAACAAAAACGTACAGACGACGTCGAAAACCGCCGACAGACGGGGGAGCAGCACGACCACGACCAGATACCGAGCGCGAACGAGACACACGCGAACCACCCCCACCGGCCAAAGGGCACCACACAACAACCCAGAGCACCACGTGTCCACACCAGAGCAACCCGCCGCTCACGCGACATGGCTGGCACCGAAGGGCAACCGCCCGCAACTGCGCTTTCCGCGCCGGCCCGGATGCACGTCGTGCTACAACAACACCACTACCGTACACAGCCGCTGTTCACAACATCACTATCATGCGCGCCCGCGGCTCGCCGCCGTCGCAGTCGCAGCCCCGACGCCAGCGCTTTTGCACCACCATTCACACGCACCGCAACACAGCCGAACAAAACAAACACCACACAACAACAGCAACAACGCCGCCGCCGCCGCCTCTACTTGTGCCGGCGACCCACCCCGCCGATGGCGCACCTTTCGCCAGCCGGCAATCGACACACCACGCACGCACCCACCCACCCACCCACCCACCCACCCACCCCCCGGGGCCCAGTGCAAAAAAAAAAAAAAAACACACAAAAACAAAACGACACGGGAAGCGCACACCGCCACTTCGCGCGCACGCCACCAACCAGTCGTCGTCTCAAAATAACAAACAACAACCAAAATAAACTAACAACTAGGGCAACACAAAACAAAAACGCCTCGCACGAACCGCCCACAAAAAGGACAAGCACACGCACAGCCTCTGCTGACGACCACGACGCAGCGGCACGCTGCTCCTGTCCCGCGCCCCGCGCCCCACTCGATTCACAACTCACGCGACACCGCCAACGACGGGCTCGCTTCCCGCAACCTACCACCTTTCCGCCACGACGCACAGCCCCAGCCCCACCCGACGACGCCCGTGGCAACGACTGCACTTTCACCACCGCCTCCCCCTTCCCCCCCAAAACACACACACACACACCCAGCCAAAAACGCACTCGCGACCCACACATGCACGTGCATCGGCACACGCCAACCAGTCAACGTCGACAACCACACGCAAGGCTCGAAACGAAACCGGCGTCCTTCCACGTTGCCATCAAGCTACGCGACACAAGACACAAGGAACCAACACAACAGCCGGCCCCACTAATTCCCACTCTCACGCCGCAAAAAGCACACCGAAACCGCCAAACGCACGCACATTCCCCTTCGCACTGACAACGACCGGCTCTCGCTACCACACACCTCTCGGCAGCCGTTTCACGCCAATTCGCCACACCGCCCACACAGTCGACAAGCGCCCGCCCTGTACGGCACACGCAACGACGCAGCGCAGCAAAGGGCGCCCGCAACACATACCTCTCCGCCGCCCGACGCGCCAACCGCCACACCACACCGCCAGCCACTCGCAAATTGTGCACTGCCACCAGCCACACGTCCAACACGCCGCGCCGCCTCCGGCCACCCGCCAGGGGGCGCTCACGTTCGCGACAACAGCGCGGCCCGCCGGGCCGGGCCGAACCGAACCGAGCCGCCGCTGCTCTGCACTCGGCACGGCCACACCCTGCTGCAGACCGGGCTCGTCTCTCTGTACGCGTCTGCCTGCGCATCAACACAACACGACCTTTTTTTTTTTTTTTACCTCTCTCTACCGCCATCCCTTCTTCTCGCGTTTTACTCGTTGTTGCAGCAGCGGCGCACACCTACACATCCACAGCCCCAGCCGAGCCGGCCTCACCTCAGGGCCCGCCGCCAGCGTCTCCTCCTCGGGCACAGGTGCGGTGCTGTGGCCGCCCATCCAACCGCATTGCTGGCCGTCCAGCCACCAGGCGTTCCCACTGCCGCGAGCCACGCCGCGCACCGACCCTGCTGCAGAAAACGAAGCATAGCCAGAGACCGACCGATACACAAAGCAAGCCGTCGCCTCGCCTCTTGTCCTTCCTGCCTTCCTTCCGCCCCCGCCTTCTCACACCACCGCCTCTCCACTTTCGCCCGCCCCCGCCCCCGCCCCTCCTTTTTTTTGTTTTGTTTTTTTCCTTCGTTTTCTTCTTTCTTTCTTTCTTTCTTTCTTTCTTTCTTTCTTTCTTTCTTTCTTTCTTTGGCCCTCTCTCCTTCCCGCCCCATGGCGGTTACGGCACCGCCTGCAGCGGCAGATTTTTTGCGCCCACACGCCTACTCCTACCACCATTAACCTTGCCCTGCCCTGCCCATCAACGTCGCAGTCGAACCGACGCTTGCCAACACACTGCCCACGTTCCCTTTCTCTCTTCGGCCTACGCCCATTACGCGCCGCCGCCACAGCACCTTCCCTTCCCACAACACACCGACGTCATCACACGCACCCAAAACAGGGGCCACGACCGTGTTCCTCGCCCACTCCCATCCCGCACGGTACGCACATTCCCAACTACTAACCGCGCACCCTCCCTTTCCAATCTGTGTGTCTCTGTGTCTGTGTCCTGTCCGCGCGTGACGCCTCTCAACATCCGCCGTCCCCCGTCCCGTTTTCGCCCCCATGCCGTCGTCGCGCCGCCTCCGCCCCGTCCACCGCCGCCCCTGTCCGCCCCGCACCACACCATACACCGCTGCTTGTCCCGGCCGTTGCCACCAAAGGCGCCGACCGCAAACGCGCCACGCCGCAGCCCCCGTGCGTCTCGCGCTCGCTTGCATCTCCGTGCCGACGCTGCCTCTCTTCCCGCTCGCACTCGACCTCGACAACACAGTCTTTGGCTCCGCCACTGCGTGTTCCGGTGGTACGCACGCTGCAACACGTATGTATTCATTACCAGAGCGATGGCGAGGCATGACAGCATCTCCGTCTGACCAGAGAGTTATTTATCGTTGCTGGTCGGCGCTTGGACCGCGCCAGACGACAGTAGTGGCACGCACCGGGTCGCCAGGAACAGTTGTTATATATATTGTAGCGCGAGTCGGGAGAGGTAGTAGTCGGTCGACAGTAGTAGCGGGTGGACGGTTGTACTGAGCGGGCGTCGGCGGCGTGCTCTGCTCGTCTCGCGACTCTGGTCACGGTTCGGGACGATGTATATAGTATATTGTGTTATAATCAAAAGGTAGTGTGAAGCTGCATTGCGCAAATCTGATAACGTATGTTCTTCAACAACAAAAGCCCCACTATTACTTTTTTCTAAAGTAACTTTTGTCTTTTAACGAAAAACATTCACTTTTTAAAGACTACTTCCTATGGCATTTCCCTCCAAGGAGTGCAATTAATTACCAGCCAGCACTCATTCATTGCACACAGCTGTGTAAGGGGTATCTACAATTGAGGAGCGGATACAAATGCAATTTTTTTGTTTCTTTTTTTTTTTTTTTTTTTTTTTTTTTTTGGTGTCTGTGTGTTGTAACCTCCCCGCAAAATTTAAAATAATGGACAATGTTATTTACGGATGCTAATGGACATTGCGCTAATTGTAACCTCGCCCACAATGAGAGGTATTGAAAATGGCAACAAAAATGTGAAATTCGCAATCCGACTCAAATATAAATTCTTCACAACATTTAAAGTCCGTTCAGTGACAAGAAACTTCAATTAAACCGAAATATCGGTCTTTGGCCCTGTGCAAAACAATCAGAATTACAGTCTTACCTCAGAATAAATGGATGTCACATTTCTGCTCTTGTTGTTGCGCAGCGCCTGGAGGAACTGCATTGCAAATAATAATATTCTCCTTTTTTTTTGTGATTTTAGTGAAATTTTTCTTCAAAGAAGTGGAATGAAATGTGAAGTGCAACGAACTCTTTAGTTCAATAAAAAATTAAATGTTTGAAAAATGCTTTTGAAATAAAAATTATTATTGGGGAACTTGTTGGAGAATAATTACAATAAATAAACCTTTTCATTATCTAATGATTATATTAATTAACAGTATACCTTATTCACCATCTTGACCAGTGTTGCCGGCCGCCTACATCACACAACCGCACTCGGCTGCTACTACTGACCGACCGCTCTGCATGACGACTACTGACAGAGTACAGACTCGCAACGACTGACTGACTGACTGACTGACTGACTGAGAACCGCTCGCAACACTCGCGCAGTCCAGCGCAAACTCTCTGGTCACAGATGCTACAATGTCTCGCCATCGCTGCTACGTTACATACGTGTTTCAGTGTCTTCTTTTCATTGGGGTAACGATCTTTGGCTCTTTTTATTCTGAATACAGGGCCAAAGGTCAACGCTGCTGCCCTTATACAATTTATCAGGTTTCATTATGTCTGTTGCAATGTTACATACGGTTCATTCTTTCATTAATATTATCGTTGGGTTTGTTTTGTAGGGACGTTAACATTCTGGCACATTTTTATTATCATCGGACTCTCTGCTATTTGTGCAGGGAGGTTATGTACCTGGGTCCATTTCCATTTCCATTTACATTTTAGTATTGATAGACTTTTTGTTTTCTTTTTGTTTCTTGTTGTTTTTCCTTCTTTTTTTTGTTGTTCTTTTTTTGTTTTGTTTTGTTTTTCCCGCTCTCAACCACCACCGCCGCATCACGCCTTCCGTTTTCTTGGTTTCTTTTCTGTTCTTCAACTGCTTCAACATCACCGCGCCCCATTTCCACACCACAGCCATCAGCCTCCAAGACGGGCAGGCGCAGTGTGCCATTTCCGGCGCACAAGCACACCCGTACGGTACTCTCCTCGCCCCCACGCCAACAACAACACAGCGACCACGCGGCTTTCAGGCATGGCACGGCACGGCACCGGCGAAATGCGCCGCCCCCGCCCCTCCGCGCATCCGTCCGTCTCGCCACGTTCACTGACAGCCGCGTCTGCGGCTACACCACGACAACCACAACACAACACCGCTCCCCTCCCTGGCAACTCATTGTTTTTCTCCTCCTCTTTTGCACAAACCACAACGCCGAGCACAGGCGCAAGCCACCCACACCGCGCCCCTCCCCGTCCCGTCTTTGGCCGCCGCTCCTCGTTTGCCCCCTCCCATCTCCCGAAATGCCATGCCAGCAGCGTTACGCATGCCCCTCCCCTGTCCACACAACACTACCGCCAAACGAACAGCCTTCCGGGCCACATGCAGGGCACGCCCACCTCCAAACACTGCCAATTCACGGACGCACACACACACACACACACACACACACACTTTCTCGACACCTTTCTGTACGGAGGGTGCGTCATCTCGACCGTGACAGAGTGACGCCAACTATCGGCGATCCATTTCCCCCCACTGGTAAAACATGTCCACTAACACCTACATACATCATTCAAGTACACAGACAATAGCATACACACAATGGGAGGGCACACGAACATGGACGGCACGGCACTGTCATACACTCTTCCTCAGAACCATATCAACAAACGTTACGTACATCCGGGAAAGCGAAAGCGAAAGCAAAAGCAAAGCCCAATGCAGCCGTCAAAGGTAACGTTCACCACGGCAGACACTTGCAGCCGCGCCGCCGTTAAACGCATTTCAGTGCGGCTCCAATACGCCTCCGACACGGGAACGTTCCGTTGCTCTACGAATGCGCTTCTCCCCTTTTTCCCTTCCTCTCTCTTTTGCCCCCCCTCCTTGCACTCTTGCCTCATTCCTCACGTTCTGCCCAGACATTCGACCGATCAAAGTCAACCTTTCGTTACCGTTCTCAGCGCGACGGTGTACAACAGTATGACGGGTGTGCCCAAGACTTCGGTTCAGTTGCGTGACGCCGGTCTATCGCGCCGATCGACAGTTACTCAGGGGGCGACGGATCGGACCACGTCACCGACACACAAAACACTTTCAAACAAACAAATACATACCGGATGGACACAGACAAACACGTGTACAGACATTCGCCAAACAAACGACGACGACCGCCGCCGCCGCCGCCGCCGCCGCCGCCGTCTAGCGTCGCGCTTACTGTACTGCACTGGACACGCGTGCATCTTGAATGACGACATCGGTGTGCGTGCGTCGTACGCAATCAGTCAGACACGGCTATCAAAAATCAGAGTCGAATGGTACATCATCGTGCGTGTCGCCGTACACGTACAGTACAATACAACAACAATGCGTCTTAATGGCACGTTCAATTTCAACGTCACTCACACACCTCCACGCTGCAGTTACGTCGCACCATTGTCAAACTCGGCGTACAGCAAAGGGAATAGTGGGCGGCAAAAAAAAAAACCAAACAAAAACATTTCACATTTCACCCTCGCCATGTATGATGTGCAAAAAACAAACCCGCAAACGGCCGTCGTTACGGTGACACAAAAGTCGCCGATCGCACTGTCCCCCCTCGCAGACAGGTTAACACACACACACACACACCAACACCAATGGGTCAAAACCACTCCAACGAGGCGTGCCACCATTCCACGCCACGGCGACCAACCTCGTGGCCGTCCCCCGCAACACGCTTTGACGCGCCCCCCCCACCCACAATCAAAATGCACACATACATCACAGCCGTCCACACAAACAACAACAACAACAACAACAATTCCGCCCTTCCCGCAAAAGGCAAGTTGGTGGCCCTGAAAAGGGCCGTTTTGCCGCTCTCGCAACGGAGGAGCCTTCTCCTTCCTTCCTTCCTTCCTTCCATTCCAGAGCCACCTCCTTACTTGGAGCTCGTGTACTTGGTCACCGCCTTCGTGCCCTCGCTCACGGCGTGCTTGGCCAGCTCGCCAGGCAGCAACAGCCGCACAGCGGTCTGGATCTCGCGGGACGTGATGGTCGAGCGCTTGTTGTAGTGCGCCAGGCGAGAAGCCTCGGCCGCAATGCGCTCGAAAATGTCGTTCACGAAGCTGTTCATGATGCTCATCGCCTTCGACGAGATGCCCGTGTCAGGGTGCACCTGCTTCAGCACCTTGTAGATGTAGATGGCATAGCTCTCCTTCCTCTTGCGCTTCTTCTTCTTGTCGCCCTTCGAAATGTTCTTCTGCGCCTTGCCAGCCTTCTTGGCGGCCTTCCCGCTAGTCTTGGGCGGCATCTCGAACGAACCAACGTACGGCAGCAGCAACACCAGTAGCAAGCGCTCCGCTCTAGTCAGCGTCTCCCCACACAGTGGCACCCGCCGCCAGCCGCCGCCGCACCTTTACCAGCTCGCCCTGTTGCGGCCGCCGACCAATGGGGCGCGCGCGCAACCGGCCGCCGCACCCGAGCCCATAAAGCACCCCCACCCCGGCTGCGCCGGCACGCACTCCGCTGCTCGACTCGCTGCCGCTCGCACCGGTCGTTTTTCGTTTCCGTTTCGTGTGCACCGTCGCTAGCCCATCGCCATGTCCGGACGCGGAAAGGGAGGCAAAGTCAAGGGCAAGTCAAAGTCCCGCTCAAGCAGGGCTGGGCTCCAGTTCCCGGTCGGCAGAATCCACCGCCTCCTGCGCAAGGGAAACTACGCAGAGCGCGTCGGCGCCGGGGCGCCCGTCTACCTCGCCGCCGTCATGGAGTACCTCGCGGCTGAGGTGCTCGAGCTGGCCGGAAACGCGGCCCGCGACAACAAGAAGACGCGCATCATCCCGCGCCACCTGCAGCTTGCCATCCGCAACGACGAGGAGCTCAACAAGCTCCTGTCGGGCGTCACCATCGCACAGGGTGGTGTCCTGCCCAACATCCAGGCCGTCCTGCTGCCAAAGAAGACCGAGAAGAAGGCCTAAAGGAGGCCAGGCAATCGCAACGCGCTTTGCCGGCTCGGCTCGGCCCACAACAATCGGCCCTTTTCAGGGCCACCACACAAACCTACGTCCAAAGCAAAATTTCAGTCGTCCTCGCCGCACCTTGTTTTGTTTTAACTTTGCACAGCCGCCGCCGGCGCACGTCCGCCATCTTGTCGTCCACACAGCCCGTGTGGCCCAACACACACACACACACACATTCATTTTTGCACGGTCGCAGTCGCCTTCCAAACGACAACGGCAGCAATAATGACGACCATTGTTACAGGGAGGCGTGTCGACACACCGCCCTCCACTCCCGCGCGCAACGGCCGTCGACACGAACGAAACAGCTGATCCGGCCGCCTATGCCCACACGCCTTGCCTCGGAAACCCCAACGCCGCCGCAAACACACAGGGCCAAACCACGCAAGCAAATAATCACCGCCTCTCGCACAACAACACACAGCCCGCCATCTCCGTCGCGATCGATACAACGACACACAATAACAAACACACAAACG
>NW_025727802.1:0-75684 GCF_021461385.2 Schistocerca piceifrons
ATTATGTACAAGAAGACTGACTGTTCTTACTGTCTATGCTTTGAACCATTCATGTGACACTAGTTATAGATTCCGATGCCTCACTTCTGGTTTACTGTATCTCTTGTACCTTCTTATTGACGATGAAACACAGAAATTACATCGGAATTAAATACAAAAGGCACAATGCCGACTTATGTACAAGAATACTGACTCTTGTTACTGTCGATGTTTTTGAACCATCTCTGTGTTACTAGTTATAGATTCCGATGCTTCACTCCAGGTTTACTGTATCATTTTGACCTTCTTATTGACGATGAAACACAGAAATTGCATAGGAATGAAATACAAAATGCACATTGCCGACTTAAGTACAAGAAGACTGACTCTTCTCACTGACTATGTTTTGAACCATTCCTGTGACACTAGTTATAGATTCCATTGCTTCACTTCAGATTGACTGTATCTCTCTGACCTTCTTATTGACGATGAAACACAGAAATTGCATCGGAATTAAATACAAAAGGCACAATGGCGACTTAAGGACAAGAAGACTGACTCTTCTTACTGACTATGTTTTGAACCATTCATGTGACACTAGTTATAGATTCCGATGCTTCGCTTCAGGTTTACTGTATCCCTTGGACCTTCTGATTGACGATGAAACACAGAAATTGCATCGGAATTAAATACAAAAGGCACAACGCCGACTTAAGTACAAGAAGACTGACTCTTCTTACTGACTATGTTTTGAACCATTCCTGTGACACTAGTTATAGATTCCGATGCTTCACTTCAGATTTTCTGTATCCCTCTGACCTTCTTATTGACGATGAAACACAGAAATAGCATCAGAATTAAATACTAAAGGCACAATGCCGAATTAAGTACAAGAAGACTTTCTCTTCTTACTGTCGATACTTTGAACCATTCCTGTGACTCTAGTTATAGATTCACGCTTCACTCCAGGTTACTGTATCCCTTGGACCTTCTTATTGACGATGAAACACAGAAATTGCATCGGAATTAAATAAAAAAGGCACAATGCCGACTTATGTACAAGAAGACTGATTCTTCTTACTGTCTATGATTTGAACCATTCCTGTGACACTAGTTATAGGTTCCGATGCTTCACTTCGGGTTTACTGCATCCGTCGGACCTTCTTATTGACGATGAAACACAGAAATTGCATAGGAATTAAATACAAAAGGCACAATGCCGACTTAAGTACAAGAAGACTGACTCTTCTTACTGACTATGTTTTGAAACTTACCTGTGACACTACTTATAGATTTCGATGCTTGACTTCTGATTTACCGTAAACCTCTGACCTTCTTATTGACGATGAAACACAGAAATTGCATCGGAATTAAATACAAAAGGCACAATGCCGGATTAAGTACAAGAAGACTGACTCTTCTTACTGTCTATGTTTTGAACCATTCATGTGACACTAGTTATAGATTCCGATGCTTCACTCCAGGTTTACTGTATCCCTTGGACATTCTTATTGACGATGAAACACAGAAATTGCATCGTAATTAAATACAAAAGGCACAATGGCGACTTAAGGACAAGAAGACTGACTCTTCTTACTGACTATGTTTTGAACCATTCATCTGACACTAGTTATAGATTCCGGTGCTTCGCTTCAGGTTTACTGTATACCTTGGACCTTCTTATTGACGATGAAACACAGAAATTGCATCGGAATTAAATACAAAAGGCACAATGCCGACTTAAGTACAAGAAGACTGACTCTTCCCACTGTCAATGCTTTGAACCATTCCTGCGACACTAGTTATAGATTCGGGTGCTTCACTTCAGTTTTACTGTATCCCTTGGACCTGCTTGTTGATGATGAAACACAGAAATTGCATCGGAATTAAATACAAAAAGTACAATGCCGAATTAAGTACAAGAATACTGCCTCATCTTACTGTCGATGGTTTGAACCATCCCTGTGTCACTAGTTATAGATTCCGATGCTTCGCTCCAGGTTTACTGTATCCCTTGGACCTTCTTATTGACGATGAAACACAGAAATGGCATCGGAATTAAATACAAAAGGCAAAATGGCGACTTAAGTACAAGAAGACTGACTCTTCTAACTGACTATGTTTTGAACCATTCATGTGACACTAGTTATAGATTCCGGTGCCTTGTTCAGGTTTACTGTATCCCTTGGACTTTCTTATTGACTATGAAACACAGAAATTGCATCGGAATTAAATACAAAAGGCACAATGGCGACTTAAGTACAAGAAGACTGACTCTTCTTAATGACTATGTTTGAACCATTCCTGTGACACTAGTTATAGATTCTGATGCTTCAGTTCAGGTTTACTGTATCCCCTAGACCTTCTTATTTACGATGAAACACAGAAATTGCATCGGAATTAAATACAAAATGCACAATGCCGACTTAAGTACAAGAAGACTGACTCTTCTCACTGAGTATATTTGAACGATTCCTGTGACACTAGTTATAGATTCCGATGCTTCACTTCAGATTTTCTGTATCCCTCTGACCTTCTTATTGACGATGAAACACAGAAATTGCATCGGAATTAAATATTAAAGGCACACTGCCGAATTAAGTACAAGAAGACTGTCTCTTCTTACTGTCGATGATTTGAACCATTCCTGTGACTCTAGTCATAGATTCCGATGTTTCACTCCAGGTTTACTGTATCCCTGGGACCTTCTTATTGACGGTGAAACACAGAAATTGCATCGAAATTAAATAAAAAAGGCACAATGCCGACTTAAGTACAAGAAGACTGACTCTTCTTACTGTCTATGTTTTGAACCATTCCTGTGACACTAGTTATAGATTCCGATGCTTCACTCCAGGTTTACTATATCCCTTGGACCTTCTTATTGACGATGAAGCACAGAAATTGAATCGGAGTAAAATGGAAAAGGCACAATGCCGACTGAAGTACAAGAAGACTGACTCTTCCTACTGTCTATGATTTGAACCATTCCTGTGACACTAGTAACATTTTCCGATGCTTCACTTCAGGTTTACTGCATCCCTCTGACCTTCTTATTGACGACGAAACACAGAAATTGCATCGGAATTAAATACAAAATGCACAATGCTAACTTAAGTACAAGAAGACTGACTCATCCCACTGTCTACGAATTGAACCAGTCCTGTGACACTAGTTATAGATTCCGATGCTTCACTTCAGGTTTACTGTATCCTCTAGACCTTCTTATTGACGATGAAACACAGAAATTGCATCGGAATTAAATACAAAAGGCACAATGCCGACTTAAGTACAAGAAGACTGACTCTTCTTACTGACTATGTTTTGAACCATTCCTGTGACACTAGTTATAGATTCTGATGCTTCACTTCAGGTTTACTGTATCCCTTAGACCTTCTTGTTGACGATGAA
Organism: Schistocerca piceifrons; assembly: GCF_021461385.2. Lineage (NCBI taxonomy): Eukaryota > Metazoa > Arthropoda > Insecta > Orthoptera > Acrididae > Schistocerca > Schistocerca piceifrons. The sequence continues at coordinate 3,391 of NW_025727802.1, forward strand.
ACACAGAAATTGCATCGGAATTAAATACAAAATTCACAATGCCGACTTAAGTACAAGAAGACTGACCCTTCTCACTGACTATGTTTCAACCATTCCTGTGACACTCGTTATAGATTCCGATGCTTCACTTCTGATTGACTGTATCCCTCAGACCTTCGAATTGACGATGAAACACAGAACGTGCATCGGAATTAAATACTAAAGGCACAATGCCGAATTAAGTACAAGGAGACTGTGTCTTCTTACTGTCGATGATTTGAACCATTCCTGTGACACTAGTTATAGAATCCGATGCTTCAATCCTGGTTTACTGTATCCCTTGAACCTTCTTATTGACGATGAAACACAGAAACGGCATCTGAATTAAATACTAAAGGCACAAGGCCGAATTAAGTACAAGAAGACTGACTCTTCTTACTGTCGATGATTTGAGCCATCCCTGTGTCACTAGTTATTGATTCCGATGCTTCACTCCAGGTTTACTGTATCCCTTGGACCTTCGTATTGACGATGAAACACAGAAATTGCATCGGAATTAAATACAAAAGGCACAATGCCGACTTAAGTACAAGAAGACTGATTCTTCTTACTGACTATGTTTTGAACCAATCCTGTGACACTAGTTATAGATTCCGATGCTACACTTCATGTTTACTGTATCCCTCTGACCTTCTTATTGACGATGAAACACAGAAATTGCATCGGAATTAAATACAAAAGGCACAATGCCGGATTAAGTACAAGAAGACTGACTCTTCTTACTGTCGATGCTTTGAACCATCCCTGTGTCACTAGTTATTGATTCCGATGCTTCACTCCAGGTTTACTGTATCCCTTGGACCTTCTTATTGACGATGAAACACAGAAATTGCATCGGAATTAAGTACAAAAGGCACAATGCCGACTTAAGTACATGAAGACCGACTCATCCTTCTGACTATGTTTTGAACCATTCCTGTGACACTAGTTATAGATTCTGATGCTTCACTTCAGGTTTACTGTATTCCTAGGACCTTCTTATTGACGATGAAACACAGAAATTGCATAGGAAATAATTACAAAAGGCACAATGCAGATTTAAGTACAAGAAGACTGTCTCTTCTTACTGACTATGTTTTGAACCATTCCTGTGACACTAGTTATTGATTCCGATGCTAGACTTCATATTTACTGTATCCCTCTGACCTTCTTATTGACGATGAAACACAGAAATTGCATCTGAATTAAATACTAAAGGCACAATGCCGAATTAAGTACAAGAAGACTGACTCTTCATACTGTCGATGTTTTGAACCTTCCCTGTGTCACTAGTTATAGATTCCGATGCTTCACTCCAGCTTTACTGAATCCCCTGGACCTTTTTATTGACGATGAAACACAGAAATTGCATCGGAATTAAATACAAATGGCACAATGGCGACTTAAGTACAAGAAGACTGACTCATCTTACTGACTATGTTTGAACCATTCCTGTGACACTAGTTATAGATTTTGATGCTTCACTTCAGGTTTACTGTATCCCTTAGACCTTCTTATTGAGGATGAAACACAGAAATTGCATCGGAATTAAATACAAAATGCACAATGCTGACTTAAGTACAAGAAGACTGACTCTTCTCACTGACTATGATTTGAACCATTCCTGTGACACTAGTTATAGATTCCGATGCTTCACTTCAGAATTACTGTATCCCTCTGACCTTCTTATTCACGATGAAACACAGAAATTGCATCGGAATTAAATACTAAAGGCACAATGCCGAATTAAGTACAAGAAGACTGTCTCTTCTTACTGTCGATGTTATGAACCATTCCTGTGACACTAGTTATAGATTCCGATGCTTCACTCCAGGTTTACTGTATCCCTTGGACCTTCTTATTGACGATGAAACACAGAAATTGCATCGGAATTAAATAAAAAAGGCACAATGGCGACTTATGTACAAGAAGACTGACTCCTCTTACAGTCTATGTTTTGAACCGTTCCTGTGACACTAGTTATAGATTCCGATGCTTCACTCCAGGATTACTATAGCCCTTGGGCCTTCTTATTGACGATGAAACACAGAAATTGAATCGGAGTTAAATAGGAAAGGCGCAATGCCGACTTAAGTACAAGAAGACTGACTCTTCCTACTGTCTATGATTTGAACCATTCCTGTGACACTAGTTATAGATTCCGATGCTTCACTTCAGGTTTACATTATCCCTTGTACCTTCTTATTGACGATGAAACACAGAAATTGCATCGGAATTAAATACAAAAGGCACAATGCCGACTTAAGAACAACAAGACTGACTCATCCCACTGTCTATGATTGAAACATTCCTGTGACGCTAGTTATAGATTCCGATGCTTCACTTCAGGTTTACATTATCCCTTGGACCTTCTTATTGAGGATGAAACACAGAAATTGCATCGGAATTAAATACAAAATGCACAATGCTGACTTAAGTACAAGAAGACTGACTCTTCTCACTGACTATGTTTTGAACCACTCCTGTGACACTAGTTATAGATTCCGATGCTTCACTTCTGATTTACTGTATCCCTCTGACCTTCTTATGGACGATGAAACACAGAAATTGCATCGGAATTAAATACTAGAGGCACAATGCCGAATTAAGTGCAAGAAGACTGTCTCTTCTTACTGTCGATGCTTTGAACCATTCCTGTGACACTAGTTATAGATTCCGATGCTTCACTCCAGGTTTACTGTATCCCTAGGACCTTCTTATTGACGATTATAGACAGCAATTGAATCGGAATCAAATAGAAAAGGCACAATGCTGACTAAGTATAAGAAGACTGACTCTTCCTACTGTCTATGTTTTGAACCATTCCTGCGACACTAGTTATAGATTCCGATGCTTCACTTCAGGTTTACTGTATCCCTCTGCCCTTCTTATGGACGATGAAACACAGAAATTGCATCTGAATTTAATACAAAAGGCACAATGCCGACTTAAGTACAAAAAGACTGACTCTTCTTCTGTCTATGTTTTGAACCATTCCTGTGACACTAGTTATAGATTTCGATGCTTCACTTCAGGTTTACTGTATACCTTGGACCTTCTTATTGGCGATGAAACACAGTACTTGCATCGGAATTAAATACAAAATGCACAATGCGACTTAAGTACAAGAGGACTGACTCTTCTCACTGATTATATTTTGAACCATTCCTGTGACACTCGTTATAGCTTCCGATGCTTCACTTCATATTTACTGTATCCCTCTGACCTTCTTATTGACGATGAAACACAGAAATTGCATCGGAAGTAAATACAAAATGCACAATGCTAACTTAAGTACAAGAAGACTGACTCATCCCACTGTCTACGAATTGAACCATTCCTGTGACACTAGTTATAGATTCCGATGCTTCACTTCAGGTTTACTGTATCCTTTAGACCTTCTTATTGACGATGAAACACAGAAATTGCATCGGAATTAAATACAAAAGGCACAATGCCGACTTAAGTACAAGAAGACTGACTCTTCTTACTGACTATGCTTTGAACCATTCCTGTGACACTAGTTATAGATTCCGATGCTTCACTTCAGTTTTACTGCATCCCTTGGACCTTCGTATTGACGATGAAACACAGAAATTGCATCGGAATTAAATACAAAAGCAAAATGCCGACTTAAGTAAACGAAGACTGACTCCTCTTACTGTCTATGTTTTGAATCATTCCAGTGACACTGGTTATAGATTGCGATGCTTCACTCCAGGTTTACTGTATCCCTTGGACCTTCTTATTGACGATGAAACACAGAAATTGCATCGGAATTAAATGCAAAAGGCACAATGCCGACTTAAGGACAAGAAGACTGACTCTTCGTACTGACTTTCTTTTGAACCATTCCTGTGACACTAGTTATAGATTCCGATGCTTCACTTTAGGTTTACTGTATCCCTTGGACTGTCTTATTGACGATGAAACACAGAAATTGCATCGGAATTAAATACAAAAGGCACAATGCCGACTTAAGTACAAGAAGACTGACTCTTCTTACTGTCTATGTTTTGAACCATTCCTGTTACACTAGTTATAGATTCCGATGCTTCACTTCAGGTTTACTGTATCCCTTGGACCTTGTTATTGACGATGAAACACAGAAATTGCATCGGAATTAAATAGAAAAACCATGATGCCGACTTAAGTACAAGAAGACTGACTCTTCTTACTGACTTTGTTTTGAACCATACCTGCGACACTAGTTATAGATTACGATGCTTCACTTCAGGTTTACTGTATCCCTTGGACCTTCTTATTGACGATGAAACACAGAAATTGTATCGGAATTAAATACAAAAGGCAAAATGCCGACTTAAGTACACGAAGACTGACTCTTCTTCCTGTCTATGTTTTGAATCATTCCTGTGACACTAGTTAGAGATTCCGATGCTTCACTCCAGGTTTACTGTATCCCTTGGACGTTCTTATTGACGATGAAACACAGAAATTGCATCGGAAATAAATACAAAAGGCACAATGCCGACTTAAGGACAAGAAGACTGACTCTTCTTACTGACTTTGTTTTGAACCATTCCTGTGACACTAGTTATAAATTCCGATGCTTCACTACAGGTTTATTGTATCCCTCGGACCTTCTTATTGACGATGAAACACAGAAATTTCATCGGATTTAAATAGAAAAGGCACAATGTCGCCTCAAGTACAAGAAAACTGTCTCTTCGTACTGACTACGTCTTCAACCATTCCTGTGAAGCTAGTTATAGATTCCGATGCTTCACTCCAGGATTACTGTATCCCTTGGACCTTCTTATTGACGATGAAACACAGAAATTGCATCGGAATTGAATACAAAAGGCACAATGCCGACTTAAGTACAAGAAGACTGACTCTTCTTACTGACTATGCTATGAACCATTCCTGTGACACTAGTTATAGATTCCGATGCTTCACTTCAGGTTCACTGTATACATTGGACCTTCTTATTGACGATGAAAGACAGAAATTGCATCGGAATTAAATACAAAAGGCACAATGCCGACTTAAGAACAAGAAGACTGACTCTTCTTAGTGACTATGTTTGAACCATTCCTGTGACACTACCTATAGATTCCAATGCTTCACTTCAGGTTTACTGTATCCCTCTGACCTTCTTTGTGACGATGAAACACAGAAATTGCATCGCAATTAAATACAAATGGCACAATGCCGACTTACGTACAAGAAGACTGACTCTTCCTACTGTCTTATGATTAGAACCATTCCTGTGACACTAGTTTTGGATTCCGATGCTTCACTTCTGGTTTACGGTATCCCTCCGACCTTCTTATTGACGATGAAACACAGAAATTGCATCGGAATTAAATACAAAAGGCACAATGCCGACTTAAGTACAAGAAGACTAACTCTTCCTAGTGTCTATGTTTGGAACCATTCCTGTGACACTAGTTATAGATTCCGATGCTACACTCCAGGTTTACTGTATCCCTTGGACTTTCTTATTGACGATGAAACACAGAAATGGCATCGGAATTAAATACAAAAGCTACAATGCCGACTTAAGTACAAGAAGACTGACTCTTCCTACTGTCTGTGATATGCACCATTCCTGTGACACTAGTTATAGAATTAGATGCTTCACTTGAGGTTTACTGTATCCCTAGGACCTTCTTATTGACGATGAAACAGAGAAATTGCACCGAAATTAAGTACGAAAGGCACAATGCCGACTTAAGTACATGAAGACCGACTCTTCCTACTGACTATGTTTTGAACCATTCCTGTGACGCTAGTTATAGATTCCGATGCTTCACTTGGGGTTTACTGTATCCCTTGGACCTTCTTATTGACGATGAAACACAGAAATTGCATCGGAATTAAATACAAAAGGCACAATTCCGACTTAAGAACAAGAAGACTGACTCTTCTTAGTGACTATGTTTGAACCATTCCTGTGACACTACCTATAGATTCCAATGCTTCACTTCAGGTTTACTGTATCCCTCTGACCTTCTTTGTGACGATGAAACACAGAAATTGCATCGGAATTAAAAACAAAAGGCACAATGCTGACTTAAGTACAAGAAGACTGACTCTTCTTACTCTCTATGTTTTGAACCATTCCATTGACACTAGTTATAGTTTCCGATGCTTCACTCCAGGTTTACTGTATCCCTTGGACCTTCTTATTGACGATGAAACACAGAAATTGCATCGGTATTAATTAGGAAAGGCACAATGCCGACTTAAGTACAAGAAGACTGACTCTTCTTACTGACTATGCTTTGAACCATTCCTGTGACACTAGTTATAGATTCCGAAGCTTCACTTCAGGTTTACTGCATCCCTTGGACCTTGTTATTGACGAAGAAACACAGAAATTGCATCGGAATTAAATACAAAAGGCACAATGCCGACTTAAGTACTAGAAGACTGACTCTTCTTACTGTCTATGTTTTGAACCATTACTGTTACACTAGTTATAGATTCCGATGCTTCACTCCAGGTTTACTGTATCCCTTGGACCTTGTTATTGACGAAGAAACACAGAAATTGCATCGGAATTAAATAGAAAAAGCACAATGCCGACTTAAGTACAAGAAGACTGGCTCTTCTTACTGACTATGTTTTGAACCATTCCTGTGACACTAGTTATAGATTCCGATGCTTCACTTCTGGTTTACTGTATCCCTTGGACCTTCTTATTGACAATGAAACACAGAAATGGCATCGGAATTAAATACAAAAGGCAAAATGCCGACTTAAGTACACGAAGACTGACTCTTCTTACTGTCTATGTTTTGAATAATTCCTGTGACACTAGTTATAGGTTCCGATGCTTCACTCCAGGTTTACTGTATCCCTTGGACCTTCTTATTGACGATGAAACACAGAAATTGCATCGGAATTAAATACAAAATGCACAATGCCGACTTAAGTACAAGAAGACTGACCCTTCTTACTGACTTTGTTTTAAACCATTCCTGTGACACTAGTTATAGATTCCGAAGCTTCACTTCAGGTTTATTGTATCCCTCTGACCTTCTTATTGACGATGAAACAAAGAAATTGCATCGGATTTAAATAGAAAAGGCACAAGTCGCCTTAAGTGCAAGAAGACTGTCTCCTCTTATTGACTACGTTTTAACCATTCCTGTGAAGCTAGTTATAGATTCCGATGCTACACTCCAAGATTACTGTATCCCTTGGACCTTCTTATTGACGATGAAACACAGATACTGCATCGGAATTGAATACAAAAGGCACAATGCCGACTTAAGTACAAGAAGACTGACTCTTCCTACTGACTATGTTATGAACCATTACTGTGACACTAGTTATAGATTCCGATGCTTCACTTCAGGTTTACTGTATACCTTGGACCTTCTTATTGACGATGAAACACAGAAATTGCATCGGAATTAAATACAAAAGGCACAATGCAGACTTACGTACAAGAATACTGACTCTTCCTACTGTCTATGTTTAGAACCATTCCTGTGACACTAGTTTTGGATTCCGATGCTCACTTCAGGTTTACTGTATCCCTCCGACCTTCTTATTGACGATGAAACACAGAAATTGCATCCGAATTAAATACAAAAGGCACAATGCCGACTTAAGTACAAGAAGACTAACTCTTCCTAGTGTCTATGTTTTGAACCATTCCTGTGGCACGAGTTATAGATTCCGATGCTTCACTTCAGGTTTATTGTATCCCTCTGACCTTCTTAGTGACGAAGAAACAAAGAAATTGCATCGGATTTAATTAGAAAAAGCACAATGTCGCATTAAGTGCAAGAAGACTGTCTCTTCTTACTGACTACGTTTTCAACCATTCCTGTGAAGCTAGTTATAGATTCCGATGCTTCACTCCAGGATTACTGTATCCCTTGGACCTTCTTATTGACGATGAAACACAGAAATTGCATCGGAATTGAATACAAAAGGCACAATGCCGACTTAAGTACAAGAAGACTGACTCTTCTTACTGACTATGTTATGAACCATTCCTGTGACACTAGTTATAGATTCCGATGCTTCACTTCAGGTTTACTGTATACCTAGGACCTTCTTATTGTCGATGAAACACAGAAATTGCATCGGAATTAAATACAAAAGGCACAATGCCGATTTACGTACAAGAAGAAGGACTCTTCCTTCTGTCTTATGTTTAGAACCATTCCTGTGACACTAGTTTTGGATTCCGATGCTTCACTTCAGGTTTACTGTATCCCTCCGACATTCTTATTGACGATGAAACACAGAAATAGCATCGGATTTAAATAGAAAAGGCACAATGTCGCCTCAAGTACAAGAAAACTGTCTCTTCGTACTGACTACGTTTTCAACCATTCCTGTGAAGCTAGTTATAGATTCCGATGCTACACTCCAGGTTTACTGTATCCCTTGGACCTTCTTATTGACGATGACACACAGAAATGGCATTGGAATTAAATGCAAAATGCACAATACCGACTTAAGTACAAAAAGACTGACTCTTCTTACTGTCTATGCTTTGAACCATTCCTGTGACGCTAGTTATAGATTCCGATGCTTCACTTGAGGTTTACTGTATCCCTTGGACCTTCTTATTGACGATGAAATACAGAAATTGCATCGGAATTAAGTACAAAAGGCACAATGCCGACTTAAGTACAAAAAGACTGACTCTTCTTACTGCCTATGCTTTGCACCATTCCTGTGACGCTAGTTATAGATTCCGATGCTTCACTTGAGGTTTACTGTATCCCTTGGACCTTCTTATTGACGATGAAACACAGAAATTGCATCGGAATTAACTACAAAAGGCACAATGCCGACTTAAGTACATGAAGACCGACTCATCCTTCTGACTATGTTTTGAACCATTCCTGTGACACTAGTTATAGATTCCGATGCTTCACTTGAGGTTTACTGTATCCCTTGGACCTTCGTATTGACGATGAAACACAGAAATTGCGTCGGAATTAAATACAAAAGGCACAATGCCGACTTAAATACAAGAAGACTGACTCTTCTTACTGTCTATGTCTTAAACCATTCCTGTGACACTAGTTATAGATTCCAATGCTTCGCAATAGGTTTACTGTATCCCTTGGACCTTCTTATTGACGATGAAACACAGAAATTGCATCGGAATTAAATACAAAAGGCACAATGCCGACTTAAGTACAAGAAGACTCACTCTTCTTACTGTCTATGTTTTGAACCATTCCATTGACACTAGTTATAGATTCCGACGCTTCACACCAGGTTTACTGTATCCCTTGGACCTTCTTATTGACGATGAAACACAGAAATTGCATCGGAATTAAATACAAAAGGCACAATGCCGACTTAAGGACAGGAAGACTGACTCTTCTTACTGACTTTGTTTTGCACCATTCCTGTGACACTAGTTATAGATTCCGATGCTTCACTTCAGTTTTATTGTATCCCTCTGACCTTCTTATTGACGATGAAACACAGAAATTGCATCGGATTTAAATAAAAAAGGCACAATGTCGCCTTAAGTACAAGAATACTGTCCCTTCTTACTGACTACGTTTTCAACCATTCCTGTGAAGCTAGTTATAGATTCCGATGCTTCACTCCAGGTTTACTGTATCCCTTGGACCTTCTTATTGACGATGAAACACAGAAATTGCATCGGAATTGAACACAAAAGGCACAATGCCGACTAAAGTACAAGAAGACTGACTCTTCTTACTGTCTATGTTTTGAACCATTCCATTGACACTAGTTTTGGATTCCGATGCTTCACTTCATGTTTACTGTATACCTCCGACCTTCTTATTGACGATGAAACACAGAAATTGCATCGGAATTAAATACAAAAGGCACAATGCCGACACAAGTACAAGAAGACTAACTCTTCCTAGTGTCTATGTTTTGAACCATTCCTGTGACACTAGATATAGATTACGATGCTACACTCCAGGTTTACTGTATCCCTTGGACCTTCTTATTGACGATGAAACACAGAAATGGCATCGGAATTAAATACAAAAGGCACAATGCCGACTTAAGTACAAGAAGACTGACTCTTCCTACTGTCTATGATTTGCACCATTCCTGTGACACTAGTAATAGAATTAGATGCTTCACTTGAGGTTTACTGTATCCCTAGGACGTTCTTATTGACAATGAAACAGAGAAATTGCACCGGAATTAAGTACAAAAGGCACAATGCCGAATTAAGTACATGAAGACCGACTCTTCCTACTGACTATGTTTTGAACCATTCCTGTGCCGCTAGTTATAGATTCCGATGCTTCACTTGAGGTTTACTGTATCCCTTGGACTTTCTTATTGACGATGAAACACAGAAATTGCATCGGAATTAAATACAAAAGGCACAATGCCGACTTAAGAACAAGAAGACTGACTCTTCTTAGTGACTATGTTTGAATTACTCCTGTGACACTAGATAAAGATTCCGGTGCTTCACTTCAGGTTTACTGTATCCCTCTGACCTTCTTTGTGACGATGAAACACAGAAATTGCATCGCAATTAAATGCAAAAGGCACAATGCCAACTTAAGTACAAGAAGACTGACTCTTCTTACTGTCTATGTTTTGAACCATTCCATTGACACTAGTTATAGATTCCGATGCTTTACTTCAGGTTTACTGTATCCCTTGGACCTTCTTATTAACGATGAAACAGAGAAATTGCATCGGAATGAAATACAGAAGGCACAATGCCGACTTAAGTACAAGAAGACTGGCTCTTCTTACTGTCTATGTTTGAACCATTCCTGTGACACTAATTATAGATTCCGATGCTTCACTCCATTTTTACTGTGTCCCTTGGCCCTCGTTATTGACGATGAAGCATAGAAATTGCATCGGAATTAAATAGAGAAAGCACAATGCCGACTTAAGTACAAGAAGACTGACTCTTCTTACTGACTATGTTTGAACCATTCCTGTGACACTAGTGATAGATTCCGATGCTTGACTTCAGGTTTACTGTATCCTTTGGACCTTCTTATTGACGATGAAACACAGAAATTGCATCGGAATTAAATACAAAAGCAAAATGCCGACTTAATTAAACGAAGACTGACTCCTCTTCTTGTCTATGTTTTGAATCATTCCTGTGACACTAGCTATAGATTGCGATGCTTCACTCCAGCTTTACTGTATCCCTTGGACCTTCATATTGACGATGAAACACAGAAATTGCATCGGAATTAAATACAAAAGGCACAATGCCGACTTAAGGACAAGAAGACTGACTCTTCGTTCTGACTTTGTTTTGAACCATTCATGTGACACTAGTTATTGATTCCGATGCTTCACTTCAGGTTTATTGTATCCCTCTGACCATCTTATTGACGATGAAACACAGAAATTGCATCGGAATTAAATAGAAAAGGCACAATGTCGACTTAAGTACAAGAAGACTGTCTCTTGTTACTGACTATGCTTTCAACCATTCCTGTGACACTAGTTATAGATACCGATGCTTCACTCCAGGTTTACTGTATCCCTTGGACCTTCTTATCGACGATGAAACACAGAGATTGCATCGGAATTAAGTATAAAAGGCACAATGCCGACTTAAGTACATGAAGACCGACTCTTCCTACTGACTATGTTTTGAACAATTCCTGTGACACTAGTTATAGATTCCGATGCTTCACTTGAGGTTTACTGTATCCCTTTGACCTTCTTATTGACGATGAAACACATAAATTGCATCGGAATTAAATACAAAAGGCACAATGCCGACTTAAGTACAAGAAGACTGACTCTTCTTACTGTCTATGTCTTGAACCATTCCTGAGACACTAGTTATAGATTCCAATGCTTCCCTCCAGGTTTACTGTATCCCTTGGACCTTATTATTGACGATGATACACAGAAATTGCATCGGAATTAAATACAAAAGCCACAATGCCGACTTAAGTACAAGAAGACTGACTCTTCTTACTATCTATGTTTGAACCATTCCATTGACACTAGTTAAAGATTGCGATGCTTCAGTCCAGGTATACTGTATCTGTTGGACCTTGTTATTGACGATGTAACACAGATGTTGCATCGGAATTAAATAAGTAAGGCACAATGCCGACTTAAGTACAATAAGACTGACTCTTCTTACTGACTATGTTTTGAACCATTCCTGTGACAGTAGTTATAGATTCCGAATCTTCACTCCAGGTTTACTGTATCCCTTGGACCTTCTTAAAGACGGAGAAACACAGAAATTGCATCGGAAGTAAATTGAAAAGGCACAATGTCGACTTAAGTAGAAGAAGACTGACTCTTCTTACTGACTATGTTTTGAACCATTCCTGTGACACTAGTTATAGATTCCAATGCTTCACTCCAGGTTTACTGTATCCCTCGGACCTTCTTAATGACGATGAAACACAGAAATTGCATCGGAATTAAATAGAAAAGGCACAACGCCGACTTAAGTTCAAGAAGACTGACTCTTCTTACTGACTATGTTATGAACCATTCCTGTGACACTAGTTATAGATTCCGATGCTTCGCTTCAGGTTTACTGTAGACCTTGGACCTTCTTATTGACGATGAAACACAGAAATTGCATCGGAATTAAATACAAAAGTCACAATGTAGACATACGTACAAGAAGACTGACTATTCCTACTCTCTATGCTTTGAACCAATCTTGTGACACTAGTTTTGGATTCCGATGCTTCACTTGAGGCTTACTGTATCCCTCTGACCTTCTTATTGACGATGAAACACAGAATTTGCATCGGAATTAAATACAAAAGGCACAATGCCGACTTAAGTACAAGAAGACTAACTCTTCCTAATGTCTATGTTTGAACCAATCGTGTGACACTAGTTATAGATTCCGATGCTACACTCCAGGTTTACTGTATCCCTTTGACCTTCTTATTGGCGATGAAACACAGAAATTGCATCGGAATTAAATACAAAAGGCACAATGCCGACTTAAGAACAAGAAGACTGACCCTTCTTAGTGACTATGTTTGAACCATTCCTGTGACACTAGATAAAGATTCCGGTGCTTCACTTCAGGTTTACTGTATCCCTCTGACCTTCTTATGGACGATGAAACACAGAAATTGCATCGGATTTAAATAGAAAAGGCACAATGTCGCCTCAAGTACAAGAAAACTGTCTCTTCGTACTGACTACATTTCCAACCATTCCTGTGAAGCTATTTATAGATTCCGATGCTACACTCCAGGTTTACCGTATCCCTTGGGCATTCTTATTGACGATGACACACAGAAATGGCATCGGAATTAAATGCAAAATCCACAATACCGACTTAAGTACAAAAAGACTGACTCTTCCCACTGTCTATGCTTTGCACCATTCCTGTGACGCTAGTTATAGATTCCGATGCTTCACTTGAGGTTTACTGTATCCCTTGGATCTTCTTATTGACGATGAAACACAGAAATTGCATCGGAATTAAATACAAAAGGCACAATGCCGACTTAAGAACAATAAGGCTGACCCATCTTAGTGACTATGTTTGACCCATCCCTGTGACACTAGCTATAGATACCGATGCTTCACTTCAGGTTTACTGTATGCCTCTGACCTTCATTGTGACGATGAACCACAGAAATTGCATCGGAATTAAATAGAAAAGCCACAATGCCGACTTAAGTACAAGAAGACTGACTGTTCTAACTGTCTATGTTTTGAACCATTCCATTGACACTAGTTATAGATTCCGATGCTTCACTCCAGGTTTACTGTATCCCTTGGACCTTCTTATTGACGATAAAACACAGAAATTGCACCTGAATCAAATAGAAAAGGCACAATGCCGACTTAAGTACAAGAAGACTTACTCTTCTTACTGACTATGTTATGAACCATTCCTGTGACACTAGTTATAGATTCCGATGCTTCACTTCAGGTTTACTATATCCCTTGGACCTTCTTATTGACGATGAAACACAGAAATTGCATCAGAATTAAGTACAAAAGGCACAATGCCGACTTAAGTACATGAGGACCGACTCATCCTTCTGACTATGTTTCGAACCATTCCTGTGTCACTAGTTATAGATTCCGCTGCTTCACTTGAGGTTTACTGTATCCCTTGGACCATCTTATTGACGATGAAACACAGAAATTGCATCGGAATTAAATACAAAAGGCACAATGCCGACTTAAGTACAAGAAGACTGACACTTCTTATTGTCTATGTTTTGAACCATTCCATTGACACTAGTTATAGATTCCGACGCTTCACACCAGGTTTACTGTATCCCTTAAGCCTTCTTATTGACGATGAAATACAGAAATTGCATCGGAATTAAATAGAAAAGGCACAATGCCGACTTAAGTACAAGAAGACTGACTCTTCTTACTGACTATGTTTTGAACCATTCCTGTGACACTAGTTATAGATTCCGATGCTTCACTTCAGGTTTACTGTATCCCTTGGACCTTCTTATTGACGATGAAACACAGAAATTGCATCGGAATTAAATACAAAAGCAAAATGCCGACTTAAGTAAACGAAGACTGACTCCTCTTACTGTCTATGTTTTGAATCATTCGTGTGACACTAGTTATAGATTGAGATGCTTCACTCCAGGTTTACTGTATCCCTTGGACCTTCTTATTGACGATGAAACACAGAAATAGCATCGGAATTAAATACAAAAGGCACAGTGCCGACTTAAGGACAAGAAGACTGACTCTTCGTACTGACATTGTTTTGAACCATTCCTGTGACACTAGTTATTGATTCCGATGCTTCACTTCAGCTTTATTGTATCCCTCTGACTTTCTTATTGACGATGAAACACAGAATTTGTATCGGATTTAAATAGAAAAGGCACAATGTCGCCTTAAGTACAAGAAGACTGACTCTTCTTACTGACTACGTTTTCAACCATTCCTGTGAAGCTAGTTATAGATTCCGATGCTTCACTCCAGGTTTACTGTATCCCTTGGGCCTTCTTATTGACGATGAAACACAGAAATTGCATCGGAATTAAATACAAAAGGCACAATGCCGACATAAGTAGAAGAAGACTGACTCTTCTTACTCTCTATGTTTGAACCATTCCTGTGACACTAGTTATAGATTCCGATGCTTCACTCCAGGTTTACTGTATCCCTTGGAACTTGTTACTGACGATGAAACACAGAAATTGCATCGGAATTAAATAGCAAAAGCACAATGCCGACTTAAGTACAAGAATACTGACTCTTCTTACTGACTGTGTTTTGAACCATTCCTGTGACACTAGTTATAGATTCCGATGCTTCACTTCAGGTTTACTGTATCCCTTGGACCTTCTTATTGACGATGAAACACAGAAATTGCATCGGAATTAAATACAAAAGCAAAATGCCGACTTAAGTAAACGAAGACTGACTCCTCTTACTGTCTATGTTTTGAATCATTCCTGTGACACTAGTTATAGCTTGAGATGCTTCACTCCAGGTTTGCTGTATCCCTTGGACCTTCTTATTGGCGATGAAACACAGAAATTGCATTGGAATTAAATACAAAAGGCACAATGCCGACTTAAGGACAAGAACACTGACTCTTCGTACTGACTTTGATTTGAACCATTCCTGTGACACTAGTTATTGATTCCGATGCTTCACTTCTGCTTTATTGTATCCCTCTGACTTTCTTATTGATGATGAAACACAGAATTTGCATCGGAATGAAATAGAAAAGGCACAATGTCGACTTAAGTACAAGAAGACCGTCTCTTCTTACTGACTATGTTTTCAACCATTCCTGTGACACTAGTTATAGATACCGATGCTTCACTCCAGGTTTACTGTATCCCTTGGACCTTCTTATTGACGATGAAACACAGAAATTGCACCTGAATCAAATACAAAAGGCACAATGCCGACTTACGTACAAGAAGCCTGACTCTTCAAATTGTCTATGTTTAGAACCATTCCTGTGACCCTAGTTATAGATCTAGATGCTTCACTTGAGGTTTACTGTATCCCTTGGACCTTCTTATTGACGATGAAATACAGAAATTGCATCGGAATTAAGTACAAAAGGCACAATGCCGACTTAAGTACTTGAAGACCGATTCTTCCTTCTGACTATGCTTTGAACCATTCCTGTGACACTAGTTATAGATGCCGATGCTTCACTTGAGGTTTACTGTATCCCTTGGACCTTCTTATTGACGATGAAACACAGAAATTGCATCGGAATTAAATACAAAAGCACAATGCCGACTTAAGTACAAGACGACTGACTCTTCTTACTGTCTATGTCTTAAACCATTCCTGTGACACTAGTTATAGATTCCAATGCTTCGCAATAGGTTTACTGTATCCCTTGGACCTTCTTATTGACGATGAAACACAGAAATTGCATCGGAATTAAATACAAAAGGCACAATGCCGACTTAAGTTCAAGAAGACTGACTCTTCTTACTGTCTATGTTTTGAACCATTCCATTGACACTAGTTATAGATTCCGACGCTTCACACCAGGTTTACTGTATCCCTTGGACCTTCTTATTGACGATGAAACACAGAAATTGCATCGGAATTAAATACAAAAGGCACAATGCCGACATAAGGACAGGAAGACTGACTCTTCTTACTGACTTTGTTTTGCACCATTCCTGTGACACTAGTTAGTGATTCCGATGCTTCACTTCAGTTTTATTGTATCCCTCTGACCTTCTTATTGACGATGAAACACAGAAATTGCATCGGATTTAAATAGAAAAGGCACAATGTCGCCTTAAGTACAAGAAGACTGACTCTTCTTACTGACTACGTTTTCAACCATTCCTGTGAAGCTAGTTATAGATTCCGATGCTTCACTCCAGGTTTACTGTATCCCTTGGGCCTTCTTATTGACGATGAAACACAGAAATTGCATCGGAATTGAACACAAAAGGCACAAAGCCGACGTAAGTACAAGAAGACTGACTCTTCTTACTGACTATGTTATGAGCCATTCCTGTGACACTAGTTATAGATTCCGATGCTTCACTTCAGGTTTACTGTATACCTTGGACCTTCTTATTGACGATGAAACACAGAAATTGCATCGGAATTAAATACAAAAGGTACAATTCCGACTTAAGGACAGGATGACTGACTCTTCTTACTGACTTTGTTTTACACCATTCCTGTGACACTAGTTAGTGATTCCGATGCTTCACTTCAGTTTTATTGTATCCCTCTGACCTTCTTATTGACGATGAAACACAGAAATTGCATCGGATTTAAATAGAAAAGGCACAATGTCGCCTTAAGTACAAGAAGACTGACTGTTCCTACTGTCTATGTTTAGAACCATTCCTGCGACACTAGTTTTGGATTCCGATGCTTCACGTCAGGTTTACTGTATCCCTCCGACCTTCTTATTGACGATGCGACACAGAAATTGCATCGGAATTAAATACAAAAGGCACAATGCCGACACAAGTACAAGAAGACTAACTCTTCCAAGTGTCTATGTTTTGAACCATTCCTGTGACACTAGATATAGATTCCGATGCTACACTCCAGGTTTACTGTATCCCATGGACCTTTTTATTGACGATGAAACACAGAAATGGCATCGGAATTAAATACAAAAGGCACAATGCCGACTTAAGTACAAGAAGACTGACTCTTCCTACTGTCTGTGATTTGCACCATTCCTGTGACACTAGTTATAGAATTAGGTGCTTCACTTGAGGTTTACTGTATCCCTAGGACCTTCTTATTGACGATGTAACAGAGAAATTGCACCGGAGTTAAGTACAAAAGGCACAATGCCGACTTCAGTACATGAAGACCGACTCTTCCTACTGACTATGTTTTGAACCATTCCTGTGACCGTAGTTATAGATTCCGATGCTTCACTTGAGGTTTTCTGTATCCCTTGGACCTTCTTATTGACGATGAAACAAAGAAATTGCATCGGAATTAAATACAAAAGGCACAATGCCCACTAGAGAACAAGAAGACTGACTCTTCTTAGTGACTATGTCTGAACCATTCCTGTGACACTAGATAAAGATTCCGGTGCCTCACTTCAGGTTTACTGTATCCCTCTGACCTTCTTTGTGACGATGAAACACAGAAATTGCATCGGAATTAAATGCAAAAGGCACAATGCCAACTTAAGTACAAGAAGACTGACTCTTCTTACTGTCTATGTTTTGAACCATTCCATTGACACTAGTTATAGATTCCGATGCTTCACTTCAGGTTTACTGTATCCCTTGGACCTTCTTATTGACGATGAAACACAGAAATTGCATCGGAATTAAATACAAAAGGCACAATGCCGACTTAAGTTCAAGAAGACTGACTCTTCTTACTCTCTATGTTTGAACCATTCCTGTGACACTAGTTATAGATTCCGATGCTTCACTCCAGGTTTACTGTATCCCTTGGACCTTCTTATTGACGATGAAACACAGAAATTGCATCGGAATTAATTAGGAAAGGCACAATGCCGACTAAAGTACAAGAAGACTAACTCTTCTTACTGACTATGCTTTGAACCATTCCTGTGACACTAGTTACAGATTCCGATGCTTCACTTCAGGTTTACTGTATCCCTTGGACCTTCTTATTGACGATGAAACACAGAAATTGCATCGGAATTAAATACAAAAGGCACAATGCCGACATAAGTACAAGAAGACTGACTCTTCTTACTCTCTATGTTTGAACCATTCCTGTGACACTAGTTATATATTCCGATGCTTCACTCCAGGTTTAC
The DNA here is from genome assembly GCF_021461385.2 of Schistocerca piceifrons. NCBI lineage: Eukaryota > Metazoa > Arthropoda > Insecta > Orthoptera > Acrididae > Schistocerca > Schistocerca piceifrons. The sequence continues at coordinate 22,082 of NW_025727802.1, forward strand.
TGTATCCCTTGGAACTTGTTACTGACGATGAGACACAGAAATTGCATCGGAATTAAATAGCAAAAGCACAATGCCGACTTAAATACAAGAAGACTGACTCTTCTTACTGACTATGTTTTGAACCATTCCTGTGACACTAGTTATAGATTCCGATGCTTCACTTCAGGTTTACTGTATCCCTTGGACCTTCTTATTGACGATGAAACACAGAAATTGCATCGGAATTAAATACAAAAGGCACAATGCCGACATAAGTACAAGAAGACCGACTCTTCTTACTCTCTATGTTTGAACCATTCCTGTGACACTAGTTATAGAGTCCGATGCTTCACTCTAGGTTTACTGTATCCCTTGGAACTTGTTACTGACGATGAAACACAGAAATTGCATCGGAATTAAATAGCAAAAGCACAATGCCGACTTAAGTACAAAAAGACTGACTCCTCTTACTGTCTATGTTTTGAATCATTCCTGTGACACTAGTTATAGATTGAGATGCTTCACTCCAGGTTTGCTGTATCCCTTGGACCTTCTTATTGACGATGAAACACAGAAATTGCATTGTAATTAAATACAAAAGGCACAATGCCGACTTAAGGACAAGAAGACTGACTCTTCGTATTGACTTTGATTTGAACCATTCCTGTGACACTAGTTATTGATTCCGATGCTTCACTTCAGCTTTATTGTATCCCTCTGACTTTCTTATTGATGATGAAATACAGAATTTGCATCGGAATGAAATAGAAAAGGCACAATGTCGACTTAAGTACAAGAAGACCGTCTCTTCTTACTGACTGTGTTTCAACCATTCCTGTGACACTAGTTATAGATACCGATGCTTCACTCCAGGTTTACTGTATCCCTTGGACCTTCTTATTGACGATGAAACACAGAAATTGCACCTGAATCAAATACAAAAGGCACAATGCCGACTCAAGTACAAGAAGACTTACTCTTCTTACTGACTATGTTTTCAACCATTCCTGTGACACTAGTTATATATTCCGATGCTTCACTTCAGGTTTACTGTATAACATAGACCTTCTTATTGACGATGAAACATAGAAATTGCATCGGAATTAAATACGATAGGCACAATGCCGACTTACGTACAAGAAGACTGACTCTTCAAATTGTCTATGTTTAGAACCATTCCTGTGACCATAGTTATAGAGCTAGATGCTTCACTTGAGGTTTACTGTATCCCTTGGACCTTCTTATTGACGATGAAATACAGAAATTGCATCGGAATTAAGTACAAAATGCACAAAGCCGACTTAAGTACATGAAGACCGACTCTTCCTTCTGACTATGCTTTGAACCATTCCTGTGACACTAGTTATAGATGCCGATGCTTCACTTGAGGTTTACTGTATCCCTTGGAACTTCTTATTGACGATGAAACACAGAAATTGCATCGGAATTAAATACAAAAGGCACAATGCCGACTTAAGTACAAGACGACTGACTCTTCTTACTGTCTATGTCTTAAACCATTCCTGTGACACTAGTTATAGATTCCAATGCTTCGCAATAGGTTTACTGTATCCCTTGGACCTTCTTATTGACGATGAAACACAGAAATTGCATCGGAATTAAATACAAAAGGCACAATGCCGACTTAAGCACAAGAAGACTGACTCTTCTTAATGTCTATGTTTTGAACCATTCCATTGACACTAGTTATAGATTCCGACGCTTCACACCAGGTTTACTGTATCCCTTGGACCTTCTTATTGACGATGAAACACAGAAATTGCATCGGAATTAAATACAAAAGCCACAATGCCGACTTAAGTACAAGAAGACTGACTCTTCTTACTATCTATGTTTGAACCATTCCATTGACACTAGTTAAAGATTGCGATGCTTCAGTCCAGGTATACTGTATCTGTTGGACCTTGTTATTGACGATGTAACACAGATGTTGCATCGGAATTAAATAAGTAAGGCACAATGCCGACTTAAGTACAATAAGACTGACTCTTCTTACTGACTATGTTTTGAACCATTCCTGTGACAGTAGTTATAGATTCCGAATCTTCACTCCAGGTTTACTGTATCCCTTGGACCTTCTTAAAGACGGAGAAACACAGAAATTGCATCGGAAGTAAATTGAAAAGGCACAATGTCGACTTAAGTAGAAGAAGACTGACTCTTCTTACTGACTATGTTTTGAACCATTCCTGTGACACTAGTTATAGATTCCGATGCTTCACTCCAGGTTTACTGTATCCCTCGGACCTTCTTAATGACGATGAAACACAGAAATTGCATCGGAATTAAATAGAAAAGGCACAACGCCGACTTAAGTTCAAGAAGACTGACTCTTCTTACTGACTATGTTATGAACCATTCCTGTGACACTAGTTAAAGATTCCGATGCTTCGCTTCAGGTTTACTGTAGACCTTGGACCTTCTTATTGACGATGAAACACAGAAATTGCATCGGAATTAAATACAAAAGTCACAATGTAGACATACGTACAAGAAGACTGACTATTCCTACTCTCTATGCTTTGAACCAATCTTGTGACACTAGTTTTGGATTCCGATGCTTCACTTGAGGCTTACTGTATCCCTCTGACCTTCTAATTGACGATGAAACACAGAATTTGCATCGGAATTAAATACAAAAGGCACAATGCCGACTTAAGTACAAGAAGACTAACTCTTCCTAATGTCCATGTTTGAACCAATCGTGTGACACTAGTTATAGATTCCGATGCTACACTCCAGGTTTACTGTATCCCTTTGACCTTCTTATTGACGATGAAACACAGAAATTGCATCGGAATTAAATACAAAAGGCACAATGCCGACTTAAGAACAAGAAGACTGACCCTTGTTAGTGACTATGTTTGAACCATTCCTGTGACACTAGATAAAGATTCCGGTGCTTCACTTCAGGTTTACTGTATCCCTCTGACCTTCTTATGGACGATGAAACACAGAAATTGCATCGGATTTAAATAGAAAAGGCACAATGTCGCCTCAAGTACAAGAAAACTGTCTCTTCGTACTGACTACATTTCCAACCATTCCTGTGAAGCTATTTATAGATTCCGATGCTACACTCCAGGTTTACCGTATCCCTTGGGCATTCTTATTGACGATGACACACAGAAATGGCATCGGAATTAAATGCAAAATCCACAATACCGACTTAAGTACAAAAAAGACTGACTCTTCCTACTGTCTATGCTTTGCACCATTCCTGTGACGCTAGTTATAGATTCCGATGCTTCACTTGAGGTTTACTGTATCCCTTGGATCTTCTTATTGACGATGAAACACAGAAATTGCATCGGAATTAAATACAAAAGGCACAATGCCGACTTAAGAACAATTAGGCTGACCCTTCTTAGTGACTATGTTTGACCCATTCCTGTGACACTAGCTATAGATACCGATGCTTCACTTCAGGTTTACTGTATGCCTCTGACCTTCATTGTGACGATGAACCACAGAAATTGCATCGGAATTAAATAGAAAAGCCACAATGCCGACTTAAGTACAAGAAGACTGACTGTTCTTACTGTCTATGTTTTGAACCATTCCATTGACACTAGTTATAGATTCCGATGCTTCACTCCAGGTTTACTGTATCCCTTGGACCTTCTTATTGACGATAAAACACAGAAATTGCACCTGAATCAAATAGAAAAGGCACAATGCCGACTTAAGTACAAGAAGACTTACTCTTCTTACTGACTATGTTATGAACCATTCCTGTGACACTAGTTATAGATTCCGATGCTTCACTTCAGGTTTACTGTATCCCTTGGACCTTCTTATTGACGATGAAACACAGAAATTGCATCGGAATTAAGTACAAAAGGCACAATGCCGACTTAAGTACATGAGGACCGACTCATCCTTCTGACTATGTTTCGAACCATTCCTGTGTCACTAGTTATAGATTCCGCTGCTTCACTTGAGGTTTACTGTATCCCTTGGACCATCTTATTGACGATGAAACACAGAAATTGCATCGGAATTAAATACAAAAGGCACAATGCCGACTTAAGTACAAGAAGACTGACACTTCTTATTGTCTATGTTTTGAACCATTCCATTGACACTAGTTATAGATTCCGACGCTTCACACCAGGTTTACTGTATCCCTTGGGCCTTCTTATTGACGATGAAATACAGAAATTGCATCGGAATTAAATAGAAAAGGCACAATGCCGACTTAAGTACAAGAAGACTGACTCTTCTTACTGACTATGTTTTGAATCATTCCTGTGACACTAGTTATAGATTCCGATGCTTCACTTCAGGTTTACTGTATCCCTTGGACCTTCTTATTGACGATGAAACACAGAAATTGCATCGGAATTAAATACAAAAGCAAAATGCCGACTTAAGTAAACGAAGACTGACTCCTCTTACTGTCTATGTTTTGAATCATTCGTGTGACACTAGTTATAGATTGAGATGCTTCACTCCAGGTTTACTGTATCCCTTGGACCTTCTTATTGACGATGAAACACAGAAATAGCATCGGAATTAAATACAAAAGGCACAGTGCCGACTTAAGGACAAGAAGACTGACTCTTCGTACTGACTTTGTTTTGAACCATTCCTGTGACACTAGTTATTGATTCCGATGCTTCACTTCAGCTTTATTGTATCCCTCTGACTTTCTTATTGACGATGAAACACAGAATTTGTATCGGATTTAAATAGAAAAGGCACAATGTCGCCTTAAGTACAAGAAGACTGACTCTTCTTACTGACTACGTTTTCAACCATTCCTGTGAAGCTAGTTATAGATTCCGATGCTTCACTCCAGGTTTACTGTATCCCTTGGGCCTTCTTATTGACGATGAAACACAGAAATTGCATCGGAATTAAATACAAAAGGCACAATGCCGACATAAGTAGAAGAAGACTGACTCTTCTTACTCTCTATGTTTGAACCATTCCTGTGACACTAGTTATAGATTCCGATGCTTCACTCCAGGTTTACTGTATCCCTTGGAACTTGTTACTGACGATGAAACACAGAAATTGCATCGAAATTAAATAGCAAAAGCACAATGCCGACTTAAGTACAAGAATACTGACTCTTCTTACTGACTGTGTTTTGAACCATTCCTGTGACACTAGTTATAGATTCCGATGCTTCACTTCAGGTTTACTGTATCCCTTGGACCTTCTTATTGACGATGAAACACAGAAATTGCATCGGAATTAAATACAAAAGCAAAATGCCGACCTAAGTAAACGAAGACTGACTCCTCTTACTGTCTATGTTTTGAATCATTCCTGTGACACTAGTTATAGCTTGAGATGCTTCACTCCAGGTTTGCTGTATCCCTTGGACCTTCTTATTGGCGATGAAACACAGAAATTGCATTGGAATTAAATACAAAAGGCACAATGCCGACTTAAGGACAAGAAGACTGACTCTTCGTACTGACTTTGATTTGAACCATTCCTGTGACACTAGTTATTGATTCCGATGCTTCACTTCTGCTTTATTGTATCCCTCTGACTTTCTTATTGATGATGAAACACAGAATTTGCATCGGAATGAAATAGAAAAGGCACAATGTCGACTTAAGTACAAGAAGACCGTCTCTTCTTACTGACTATGTTTTCAACCATTCCTGTGACACTAGTTATAGATACCGATGCTTCACTCCAGGTTTACTGTATCCCTTGGACCTTCTTATTGACGATGAAACACAGAAATTGCACCTGAATCAAATACAAAAGGCACAATGCCGACTTACGTACAAGAAGCCTGACTCTTCAAATTGTCTATGTTTAGAACCATTCCTGTGACCCTAGTTATAGATCTAGATGCTTCACTTGAGGTTTACTGTATCCCTTGGACCTTCTTATTGACGATGAAATACAGAAATTGCATCGGAATTAAGTACAAAAGGCACAATGCCGACTTAAGTACTTGAAGACCGATTCTTCCTTCTGACTATGCTTTGAACCATTCCTGTGACACTAGTTATAGATGCCGATGCTTCACTTGAGGTTTACTGTATCCCTTGGACCTTCTTATTGACGATGAAACACAGAAATTGCATCGGAATTAAATACAAAAGCACAATGCCGACTTAAGTACAAGACGACTGACTCTTCTTACTGTCTATGTCTTAAACCATTCCTGTGACACTAGTTATAGATTCCAATGCTTCGCAATAGGTTTACTGTATCCCTTGGACCTTCTTATTGACGATGAAACACAGAAATTGCATCGGAATTAAATACAAAAGGCACAATGCCGACTTAAGTACAAGAAGACTGACTCTTCTTACTGTCTATGTTTTGAACCATTCCATTGACACTAGTTATAGATTCCGACGCTTCACACCAGGTTTACTGTATCCCTTGGACCTTCTTATTGACGATGAAACACAGAAATTGCATCGGAATTAAATACAAAAGGCACAATGCCGACATAAGGACAGGAAGACTGACTCTTCTTACTGACTTTGTTTTGCACCATTCCTGTGACACTAGTTAGTGGTTCCGATGCTTCACTTCAGTTTTATTGTATCCCTCTGACCTTCTTATTGACGATGAAACACAGAAATTGCATCGGATTTAAATAGAAAAGGCACAATGTCGCCTTAAGTACAAGAAGACTGACTCTTCTTACTGACTACGTTTTCAACCATTCCTGTGAAGCTAGTTATAGATTCCGATGCTTCACTCCAGGTTTACTGTATCCCTTGGGCCTTCTTATTGACGATGAAACACAGAAATTGCATCGGAATTGAACACAAAAGGCACAATGCCGACTTAAGTACAAGAAGACTGACTCTTCTTACTGACTATGTTATGAGTCATTCCTGTGACACTAGTTATAGATTCCGATGCTTCACTTCAGGTTTACTGTATACCTTGGACCTTCTTATTGACGATGAAACACAGAAATTGCATCGGAATTAAATACAAAAGGCACAATTCCGACTTAAGGACAGGATGACTGACTCTTCTTACTGACTTTGTTTTGCACCATTCCTGTGACACTAGTTAGTGATTCCGATGCTTCACTTCAGTTTTATTGTATCCCTCTGACCTTCTTATTGACGATGAAACACAGAAATTGCATCGGATTTAAATAGAAAAGGCACAATGTCGCCTTAAGTACAAGAAGACTGACTCTTCTTACTGACTACGTTTTCAACCATTCCTGTGAAGCTAGTTATAGATTCCGATGCTTCACTCCAGGTTTACTGTATCCCTTGGGCCTTCTTATTGACGATGAAACACAGAAATTGCATCGGAATTGAACACACAAGGCACAATGCCGACTTAAGTACAAGAAGACTGACTCTTCTTACTGACTATGTTATGAGCCATTCCTGTGACACTAGTTATAGATTCCGATGCTTCACTTCAGGTTTACTGTATACCTTGGACCTTCTTATTGACGATGAAACACAGAAATTGCATCGGAATTAAATACAAAAGGCACAATGCCGACTTACGTACAAGAAGACTGACTGTTCCTACTGTCTATGTTTAGAACCATTCCTGCGACACTAGTTTTGGATTCCGATGCTTCACGTCAGGTTTACTGTATCCCTCCGACCTTCTTATTGACGATGCGACACAGAAATTGCATCGGAATTAAATACAAAAGGCACAATGCCGACACAAGTACAAGAAGACTAACTCTTCCAAGTGTCTATGTTTTGAACCATTCCTGTGACACTAGATATAGATTCCGATGCTACACTCCAGGTTTACTGTATCCCATGGACCTTTTTATTGACGATGAAACACAGAAATGGCATCGGAATTAAATACAAAAGGCACAATGCCGACTTAAGTACAAGAAGACTGACTCTTCCTACTGTCTGTGATTTGCACCATTCCTGTGACACTAGTTATAGAATTAAGTGCTTCACTTGAGGTTTACTGTATCCCTAGGACCTTCTTATTGACGATGTAACAGAGAAATTGCACCGGAGTTAAGTACAAAAGGCACAATGCCGACTTCAGTACATGAAGACCGACTCTTCCTACTGACTATGTTTTGAACCATTCCTGTGACCGTAGTTATAGATTCCGATGCTTCACTTGAGGTTTTCTGTATCCCTTGGACCTTCTTATTGACGATGAAACAAAGAAATTGCATCGGAATTAAATACAAAAGGCACAATGCCCACTAGAGAACAAGAAGACTGACTCTTCTTAGTGACTATGTCTGAACCATTCCTGTGACACTAGATAAAGATTCCGGTGCCTCACTTCAGGTTTACTGTATCCCTCTGACCTTCTTTGTGACGATGAAACACAGAAATTGCATCGGAATTAAATGCAAAAGGCACAATGCCAACTTAAGTACAAGAAGACTGACTCTTCTTACTGTCTATGTTTTGAACCATTCCATTGACACTAGTTATAGATTCCGATGCTTCACTTCAGGTTTACTGTATCCCTTGGACCTTCTTATTGACGATGAAACACAGAAATTGCATCGGAATTAAATACAAAAGGCACAATGCCGACTTAAGTACAAGAAGACTGACTCTTCTTACTCTCTATGTTTGAACCATTCCTGTGACACTAGTTATAGATTCCGATGCTTCACTCCAGGTTTACTGTATCCCTTGGACCTTCTTATTGACGATGAAACACAGAAATTGCATCGGAATTAATTAGGAAAGGCACAATGCCGACATAAGTACAAGAAGACTGACTCTTCTTACTCTCTATGTTTGAACCATTCCTGTGACACTAGTTATAGATTCCGATGCTTCACTCCAGGTTTACTGTATCCCTTGGAACTTGTTACTGACGATGAAACACAGAAATTGCATCGGAATTAAATAGCAAAAGCACAATGCCGACTTAAGTACAAGAAGACTGACTCTTCTTACTGACTATGTTTTGAACCATTCCTGTGACACTAGTTATAGATTCCGATGCTTCACTTCAGGTTTACTGTATCCCTTGGACCTTCTTATTGACGATGAAACACAGAAATTGCTTCGGAATTAAATACAAAAGGCACAATGCCGACATAAGTACAAGAAGACCGACTCTTCTTACTCTCTATGTTTGAACCATTCCTGTGACACTAGTTATAGATTCCGATGCTTCACTCCAGGTTTACTGTATCCCTTGGAACTTGTTACTGACGATGAAACACAGAAATTGCATCGGAATTAAATAGCAAAAGCACAATGCCGACTTAAGTACAAGAAGACTGACTCCTCTTACTGTCTATGTTTTGAATCATTCCTGTGACACTAGTTATAGATTGAGATGCTTCACTCCAGGTTTGCTGTATCCCTTGGACCTTCTTATTGACGATGAAACACAGAAATTGCATTGGAATTAAATACAAAAGGCACAATGCCGACTTAAGGACAAGAAGACTGACTCTTCGTATTGACTTTGATTTGAACCATTCCTGTGACACTAGTTATTGATTCCGATGCTTCACTTCAGCTTTATTATATCCTTCTGACTTTCTTATTGATGATGAAATACAGAATTTGCATCGGAATGAAATAGAAAAGGCACAATGTCGACTTAAGTACAAGAAGACCGTCTCTTCTTACTGACTATGTTTTCAACCATTCCTGTGACACTAGTTATAGATACCGATGCTTCACTCCAGGTTTACTGTATCCCTTGGACCTTCTTATTGACGATGAAACACAGAAATTGCACCTGAATCAAATACAAAAGGCACAATGCCTACTCAAGTACAAGAAGACTTACTCTTCTTACTGACTATGTTTTCAACCATTCCTGTGACACTAGTTATATATTCCGATGCTTCACTTCAGGTTTACTGTATAACATAGACCTTCTTATTGACGATGAAACATAGAAATTGCATCGGAATTAAATACAATAGGCACAATGCCGACTTACGTACAAGAAGACTGACTCTTCAAATTGTCTATGTTTAGAACCATTCCTGTGACCCTAGTTATAGAGCTAGATGCTTCACTTGAGGTTTACTGTATCCCTTGGACCTTCTTATTGACGATGAAATACAGAAATTGCATCGGAATTAAGTACAAAATGCACAATGCCGACTTAAGTACATGAAGACCGACTCTTCCTTCTGACTATGCTTTGAACCATTCCTGTGACACTAGTTATAGATGCCGATGCTTCACTTGAGGTTTACTGTATCCCTTGGAACTTCTTATTGACGATGAAACACAGAAATTGCATCGGAATTAAATACAAAAGGCACAATGCCGACTTAAGTACAAGACGACTGACTCTTCTTACTGTCTATGTCTTAAACCATTCCTGTGACACTAGTTATAGATTCCAATGCTTCGCAATAGGTTTACTGTATCCCTTGGACCTTCTTATTGACGATGAAACACAGAAATTGCATCGGAATTAAATACAAAAGGCACAATGCCGACTTAAGCACAAGAAGACTGACTCTTCTTAATGTCTATGTTTTGAACCATTCCATTGACACTAGTTATAGATTCCGACGCTTCACACCAGGTTTACTGTATCCCTTGGACCTTCTTATTGACGATGAAACACAGAAATTGCAACGGAATTAAATACAAAAGGCACAATGCCGACTTAAGGACAGGAAGACTGACTCTTCTTACTGACTTTGTTTTGCACCATTCCTGTGACACTAGTTAGTGATTCCGATGCTTCACTTCAGTTTTATTGTATCCCTCTGACCTTCTTATTGACGATGAAACACAGAAATTGCATCGGATTTAAATAGAAAAGGCACAATGTCGCCTTAAGTACAAGAAGACTGTCTCTTCTTACTGACTACGCTTTCAACCATTCCTGTGAAGCTAGTTATAGATTCCGATGCTTCACTCCAGGTTTACTGTATCCCTTGGGCCTTCTTATTGACGATGAAACACAGAAATTGCATCGGAATTGAACACAAAAGGCACAATGCCGACTTAAGTACAAGAAGACTGACTCTTCTTACTGACTATGTTATGAGCCATTCCTGTGACACTAGTTATAGATTCCGATGCTTCACTTCAGGTTTACTGTATACCTTGGACCTTCTTATTGACGATGAAACACAGAAATTGCATCGGAATTAAATACAAAAGGCACAATGCCGACTTACATACAAGAAGACTGACTCTTCCTACTGTCTGTGATTTGCACCATTCCTGTGACACTAGTTATAGAATTAGATGCTTCACTTGAGGTTTACTGTATCCCTAGGACATTCTTATTGACGATGTAACAGAGAAATTGCACCGGAGTTAAGTACAAAAGGCACAATGCCGACTTAAGTACATGAAGACCGACTCTTCCTACTGACTATGTTTTGAACCATTCCTGTGACGGTAGTTATAGATTCCGATGCTTCACTTGAGGTTTTCTGTATCCCTTGGACCTTCTTATTGACGATGAAACAAAGAAATTGCATCGGAATTAAATACAAAAGGCACAATGCCCACTTAAGAACAAGAAGACTGACTCTTCTTACTCTTTATGTTTGAACCATTCCTGTGACACTAGTTATAGATTCCGATGCTTCACTCCAGGTTTACTGTATCCCTTGGAACGTGTTACTGACGATGAAACACAGAAATTGCATCGGAATTAAATAGCAAAAGCACAATGCCGACTTAAGTACAAGAAGACTGACTCTTCTTACTGACTATGTTTTGAACCATTCCTGTGACACTAGTTATAGATTCCGATGCTTCACTTCAGGTTTACTGTATCCCTTGGACCTTCTTATAGACGATGAAACACAGAAATTGCATCGGAATTAAATACAAAAGCAAAATGCCGACTTAAGTAAACGAAGACTGACTCCTCTTACTGTCTATGTCTTGAATCATTCCTGTGACACTAGTTATAGATTGAGATGCTTCACTCCAGGTTTGCTGTATCCCTTGGACCTTCTTATTGACGATGAAACACAGAAATAGCATTGGAATTAAATACAAAAGGCACAATGCCGACTTAAGGACAAGAAGACTGACTCTTCGTATTGACTTTGATTTGAACCATTCCTGTGACACTAGTTATTGATTCCGATGCTTCACTTCAGCTTTATTGTATCCCTCTGACTTTCTTATTGATGATGAAATACAGAATTTGCATCGGAATGAAATAGAAAAGGCACAATGTCGACTTAAGTACAAGAAGACCGTCTCTTCTTACTGACTATGTTTTCAACCATTCCTGTGACACTAGTTATAGATACCGATGCTTCACTCCAGGTTTACTGTATCCCTTGGACCTTCTTATTGACGATGAAACACAGAAATTGCACCTGAATCAAATACAAAAGGCACAATGCCGACTTAAGTACAAGAAGACTTACTCTTCTTACTGACTATGTTTTCAACCATTCCTGTGACACTAGTTATATATTCCGATGCTTCACTTCAGGTTTACTGTATAACATAGACCTTCTTATTGACGATGAAACATAGAAATTGCATCGGAATTAAATACAATAGGCACAATGCCGACTTACGTACAAGAAGACTGACTCTTCAAATTGTCTATGTTTAGAACCATTCCTGTGACCCTAGTTATAGATCTAGATGCTTCACTTGAGGTTTACTGTATCCCTTGGACCTTCTTATTGACGATGAAATACAGAAATTGCATCGGAATTAAGTACAAAAGGCACAATGCCGACTTAAGTACATGAAGACCGACTCTTCCTTCTGACTATGCTTTGAACCATTCCTGTGACACTAGTTATAGATGCCGATGCTTCACTTGAGGTTTACTGTATCCCTTGGAACTTCTTATTGACGATGAAACACAGAAATTGCATTGGAATTAAATACAAAAGGCACAATGCCGACTTAAGTACAAGACGACTGACTCTTCTTACTGTCTATGTCTTAAACCATTCCTGTGACACTAGTTATAGATTCCAATGCTTAGCAATAGGTTTACTGTATCCCTTGGACCTTCTTATTGACGATGAAACACAGAAATTGCATCGGAATTAAATACAAAAGGCACAATGCCGACTTAAGCACAAGAAGACTGACTCTTCTTAATGTCTATGTTTTGAACCATTCCATTGACACTAGTTATAGATTCCGACGCTTCACACCAGGTTTACTGTATACCTTGGACCTTCTTACTGACGATGAAACACAGAAATTGCATCGGAATTAAATACAAAAGGCACAATGTCGCCTTAAGTACAAGAAGACTGTCTCTTCTTACTGACTACGCTTTCAACCATTCCTGTGAAGCTAGTTATAGTTTCCGATGCTTCACTCCAGGTTTACTGTATCCCTTGGGCCTTCTTATTGACGATGAAACACAGAAATTGCATCGGAATTGAACACAAAAGGCACAATGCCGACTTAAGTACAAGAAGACTGACTCTTCTTACTGACTATGTTATGAGCCATTCCTGTGACACTAGTTATAGATTCCGATGCTTCACTTCAGGTTTACTGTATACCTTGGACCTTCTTATTGACGATGAAACACAGAAATTGCATCGGAATTAAATACAAAAGGCACAATGCCGACTTACATACAAGAAGACTGACTGTTCCTACTGTCTATGCTTAGAACCATTCCTGCGACACTAGTTTTGGACTCCGATGCTTCACGTCAGGTTTACTGTATCCCTCCGACCTTCTTATTGACGATGCGACACAGAAATTGCATCGGAATTAAATACAAAAGGCACAATGCCGACACAAGTACAAGAAGACTAACTCTTCCAAGTGTCTATGTTTTGAACCATTCCTGTGACACTAGATATAGATTCCGATGCTACACTCCAGGTTTACTGTATCCCTTGGACCTTTTTATTGACGATGAAACACAGAAATGGCATCGGAATTAAATACAAAAGGCACTATGCCGACTTAAGTACAAGAAGACTGACTCTTCCTACTGTCTGTGATTTGCACCATTCCTGTGACACTAGTTATAGAATTAGATGCTTCACTTGAGGTTTACTGTATCCCTAGGACATTCTTATTGACGATGTAACAGAGAAATTGCACCGGAGTTAAGTACAAAAGGCACAATGCCGACTTAAGTACATGAAGACCGACTCTTCCTACTGACTATGTTTTGAACCATTCCTGTGACGGTAGTTATAGATTCCGATGCTTCACTTGAGGTTTTCTGTATCCCTTGGACCCTCTTATTGACGATGAAACAAAGAAATTGCATCGGAATTAAATACAAAAGGCACAATGCCCACTTAAGAACAAGAAGACTGACTCTTCTTAGTGACTATGTCTGAACCATTCCTGTGACACTAGATAAAGATTCCGGTGCCTCACTTCAGGTTTACTGTATCCCTCTGACCTTCTATGTGACGATGAAACACAGAAATTGCATCGGAATTAAATGCAAAAGGCACAATGCCAACTTAAGTACAAGAAGACTGACTCTTCTTACTGTCTATGTTTTGAACCATTCCATTGACACTAGTTATAGTTTCCGATGCTTCACTTCAGGTTTACTGTATCCCTTGGACCTTCTTATTGACGATGAAACACAGAAATTGCATCGGAATTAAATACAAAAGGCACAATGCCGACTTAAGTACAAGAAGACTGACTCTTCTTACTCTCTATGTTTGAACCATTCCTGTGACACTAGTTATAGATTCCGATGCTTCACTCCAGGTTTACTGTATCCCTTGGACCTTCTTATTGACGATGAAACACAGTAATTGCATCGGAATTAATTAGGAAAGGCACAATGCCGACTTAAGTACAAGAAGACTAACTCTTCTTACTGACTATGCTTTGAACCATTCCTGTGACACTAGTTATAGATTCCGATGCTTCACTTCAGGTTTACTGTATCCCTTGGACCTTCTTATTGACGATGAAACACAGAAATTGCATCGGAATTAAATACAAAAGGCACAATGCCGACATAAGTACAAGAAGACTGACTCTTCTTACTCTCTATGTTTGAACCATTCCTGTGACACTAGTTATAGATTCCGATGCTTCACTCCAGGTTTACTGTATCCCTTGGAACTTGTTACTGACGATGAAACACAGAAATTGCATCGGAATTAAATAGCAAAAGCACAATGCCGACTTAAGTACAAGAAGACTGACTCTTCTTACTGACTATGTTTTGAACCATTCCTGTGACACTAGTTATAAATTCAGATGCTTCACTTCAGGTTTACTGTATCCCTTGGACCTTCTTATTGACGATGAAACACAGAAATTGCATCGGAATTAAATACAAAAGCAAAATGCCGACTTATGTAAACGAAGACTGACTCTTCTTACTGTCTATGTATTGAATCATTCCTGTGACACTAGTTATGGATTGAGATGCTTCACTCCAGGTTTGCTGTATCCCTTGGACCTTCTTATTGACGATGAAACACAGAAATTGCATTGGAATTAAATACAAAAGGCACAATGCCGACTTAAGGACAAGAAGACTGACTCTTCGTATTGACTTTGATTTGAACCATTCCTGTGACACTAGTTATAGATTCCGATGCTTCACTTCAGCTTTATTGTATCACTCTGACTTTCTTATTGATGATGAAACACAGAATTTGCATCGGAATGAAATAGAAAAGGCACAATGTCGACTTAAGTACAAGAAGACCGTCTCTTCTTACTGACTATGTTTTCAACCATTCCTGTGACACTAGTTATAGATACCGATGCTTCACTCCAGGTTTACTGTATCCCTTGGACCTTCTTATTGACGATGAAACACAGAAATTGCACCTGAATCAAATACAAAAGGCACAATGCCGACTTAAGTACAAGAAGACTTACTCTTCTTACTGACTATGTTATGAACCATTCCTGTGACACTAGTTATATATTCCGATGCTTAACTTCAAGTTTACCGTATAACTTAGACCTTCTTATTGACGATGAAACATAGAAATTGCATCGGAATTAAATACAATAGGCACAATGCCGACTTACGTACAAGAAGACTGACTCTTCAAATTGTCTATTATTAGAACCATTCCTGTGACATTAGTTATAGATCTAGATGCTTCACTTGAGGTTTACTGTATCCCTTGGACCTTCTTATTGACGATGAAATACAGAAATTGCATCGGAATTAAGTACAAAAGGCACAATGCCGACTTAAGTACATGAAGACCGACTCTTCCTTCTGACTATGCTTTGAACCATTCCTGTGACACTAGTTATAGATGCCGATGCTTCACTTGAGGTTTACTGTATCCCTTGGAACTTCTTATTGACGATGAAACACAGAAATTGCATCGGAATTAAATACAAAACGCACAATGCCGACTTAAGTACACGACGACTGACTCTTCTTACTGTCTATGTCTTAAACCATTCCTGTGACACTAGTTATAGATTCCAATGCTTCGCAATAGGTTTACTGTATCCCTTGGACCTTCTTATTGACGATGAAACACAGAAATTGCATCGGAATTAAATACAAAAGGCACAATGCCGACTTAAGTACAAGAAGACTGACTCTCCTTACTGTCTATGTTTTGAACCATTCCATTGACACTAGTTATAGATTCCGACGCTTCACACCAGGTTTACTGTATCCCTTGGACCTTCTTATTGACGATGAAACACAGAAATTGCATCGGAATTAAATACAAAAGGCACAATGCCGACTTAAGGACAGGAAGACTGACTCTTCTTACTGACTTTGTTTTGCACCATTCCTGTGACACTAGTTAGTGATTCCGATGCTTCACTTCAGTTTTATTGTATCCCTCTGACCTTCTTATTGACGATGAAACACAGAAATTGCATCGGATTTAAATAGAAAAGGCACAATGTCGCCTTAAGTACAAGAAGACTGTCTCTTCTTACTGACTATGTTTTCAACCATTCCTGTGAAGCTAGTTATAGATTCCGATGCTTCACTCCAGGTTTACTGTATCCCTCCGACCTTCTTATTGACGATGCAACACAGAAATTGCATCGGAATTAAATACAAAAGGCACAATGCCGACACAAGTACAACAAGACTAACTCTTCCAAGTGTCTATGTTTTGAACCATTCCTGTGACACTAGATATAGATTCCGATGCTACACTCCAGGTTTACTGTATCCCTTGGACCTTCTTATTGACGATGAAACACAGAAATGGCATCGGAATTAAATACAAAAGGCACAATGCCGACTTAAGTACAAGAAGACTGACTCTTCCTACTGTCTGTGATTTGCACCATTCCTGTGACTCTAGTTATAGAATTAGATGCTTCACTTGAGGTTTACTGTATCCCTAGGACCTTCTTATTGACGATGTAACAGAGAAATTGCACCGGAGTTAAGTACAAAAGGCACAATGCCGACTTAAGTACATGAAGACCGACTCTTCCTACTGACTATGTTTTGAACCATTCCTGTGACGGTAGTTATAGATTCCGATGCTTCACTTGAGGTTTTCTGTATCCCTTGTACCTTCTTATTGACGATGAAACAAAGAAATTGCATCGGAATTAAATACAAAAGGCACAATGCCCACTTAAGAACAAGAAGACTGACTCTTCTTAGTGACTATGTCTGAACCATTCCTGTGACACTAGATAAAGATTCCGGTGCCTCACTTCAGGTTTACTGTATCCCTCTGACCTTCTTTGTGACGATGAAACACAGAAATTGCATCGGAATTAAATGCAAAAGGCGCAATGCCAACTTAAGTACAAGAAGACTGACTCTTCTTACTGTCTATGTTTTGAACCATTCCATTGACACTAGTTATAGATTCCGATGCTTCACTCCAGGTTTACTGTTTCCCTTGGCCCTTCTTATTGACGATGAATCACAGAAATTGCATCGGAATTAATTAGGAAAGGCACAATGCCGACTTAAGTACAAGAAGACTGACTCTTCTTACTGACTATGTTTTGAACCATTCCTGTGACACTAGTTACGGATTCCGATGCTTCACTTCAGGTTTACTGTATCCCTTGGATCTTCTTATTGACGATGAAACACAGAAATTGCATCGGAATTAAATGCAAAAGGCGCAATGCCAACTTAAGTACAAGAAGACTGACTCTTCGTACTGACTTTGTTTTGAACCATTCCTGTGACACTAGTTATTGATTCCGATGCTTCACTTCAGGTTTATTGTATCCCTCTGACCTTCTTATTAACGATGAAACACGGAAATTGCTTCGGAATTAAATAGAAAAGGCACAATAACGACTTAAGTACAAGAAGACTGTCTCTTCTTACTGACTATGTTTTGAACCATTCCTGTGATACTAGTTATAGATTCCGACGCTTCACTTGAGGTTTATTGTATCCCTTGGACCTTCTTACTGACGATGAAACACATAAATTGCATCGGAATTAAATACAAAAGGCACAATGCCGACTTACGTAAAAGAAGACTGACTCTTCCTACTGTCTATGATTTGAACCAATCTTGTGACACTAGTTTTGGATTCCGATGCTTCACTTCAGGTTTACTGTATCCCTCTGACCTTCTTATTGACGATGAAACACAGAATTTGCATTGGAATTAAATACAAAAGGCACAATGCCGACTTAAGTACAAGTAGACTGACTCTTCCTACTGTCTATGTTTGATCCATTCCTGTGACACTAGTTACAGATTCCGATGCTTTACTTCAGGTTTACTGTATCCCTCTGACCTTATTGCCGATGAAACGCAGACATTACATCGGAATTAAATACAAAAGGCACCATGCCGACTTAAGTATAAGAAGACTGACTCTTCCTACTGTCTATGTTTTGAACCATTTCTGTGACACTAGTTAGAGATTCCGACGCATCACTTCAGGTTTACTGTCTCCCTTGGAACTTCTTATTGACGATGAAATACAGAAATTGCATCGGAATTGAATGCAAAAGGCACAATGCCGAATTAAGTACAAGAACACTGACTCTTCTTACTGTCTATGATTTGAACCATTACTGTGGCTCTAGTTATAGATTCCGATGTTTCACTCCAGGTTTACTTTATCCCTTGGACCTTCTTATTGACGATGAAACACAGAAATTGCATCGGAATTAAATACAAAAGGCACAATTCCGACATTAGGACAAGAAGACTGACTCTTCTTACTGACTATGATTTGAACCATTCCTGTGACACTAGTTATAGTTTCCGATGCTTCACTTCAGGTTCACTGTATCCCTCTGACCGTCTTATTGACGATGAAACACAGAAATTGCATCGGAATTAAATACAAAATGCACAATGCCGACTTAAGTACATGAAGACTGACTCTTGTTACAGTCTATGTTTGAACCTTTCCTGTGACACTAGTTATAGATAACGATGCTTCACTTCAGGTTTACTGTATCCCTCTGACTTACTTATTGACGACGAAACACAGAAATTACATCGGAATTAAATACAAAAGGCACAATGCAGACTTAAGTACAAGAAGACTGACTCTTCTTACTGTCTATGTTTTGAACCATTCCATTGACACTAGATATAGATTCCGATGCTTCACTCCAGGTTTACTGTATCCCTTGGATCTTGGTATGGACGATGAAACACAGAAATTGCATCGGAATTAAATAGAAAAGGCACAATGCCGACGTAAGTACAAGAAGACTGACTCTTCTTACTGACTATGTTTTGAACCTTTCCTGTGACACAAGTTATAGATTCCGATGCTTCACTTCAGGTTTACTGTATCCCTCTGACCTTCTTATTGACGATGAGACGCAGAAATTGCATCGGAATTAGATACAAAAGGCACAATGCCGACTTACGGAGTAGAAGACTGACTCTTCTTACTGACTATGTTTTGAAACATTCCTGTGACACAAGTTATAGATTCCGATGCTTCATGTCAGGTTTACTGTGTCCCTCTGATATTCTTATTGACGATGAAACTCAGAAATAGCATTGGAATTAAATACAAAAGGCACAATTCCGACTTAAGTACAAGATGACTGACTCTTCTTACTGTCTATGATTTGAACCATTCCATTGACACTAGTTATAGATTCCGATGCTTCACTCCAGGTTTACTGAATCCCTTGGACCTTCTTATTGACGATGAAACACAGACATTGCATTGGAATTAAATAGAAAAGTCACAATGCCGACCTAAGTATAAGAAGACTGACTTTTCTTACTGACTATGATTTGAACCATTCCTGTGACACTAGTTATAGATTCCGACGCATCTCTTCAGGTTTACTGTATCCCTTGTACCTTCTTATTGACAATGAAACACAGAAATTGCATCGGAATTAAATACAAAAGGCACAATGCCGACTTAAGTAAATGAAGACCGACTCTACTTATTGACAATGATTTGAACCATTCCTGTGATACTAGTTATAGATTCCGATGTTTCACTTCAGGTTAACTGTATCCCTTGGACATTCTTATTGAAGATGAAACACAGAAATTGCATCGGAATTAAATACAAAAGGCAAAATGCCGACTTAAGTACACGAAGACTAACTCTTCGTACTGTCTATGTTTTGAACCATTCCTGTGACACTAGCTATAGATTCCGATGCTCCACTCGAGGTTTACAGTATCCCTTGGACCTGCTTATTGACGATGAAACACAGAAATTGCATCGGAGTTAAATACAAAAGGCACAATGCCGACTTAAGTACAAGAAGACTGACTCTTCATACTGACTCAGTTTGAACCATTCCTGTGGGAGTAGTTATAGATTACGATGCTTCACCCCGTGATTACTGTATCCCTCTGACCCTCTTATTGACGATGAAACACAGAAATTGCGTCGGAATTAAATATAAAAGGCACAATGCCGACTTAAGAACAAGAAGACTGACTCTTCTTACTGTCTATGTTTTGAACCATTTCTGTGACACTAGTTATAGATTCCGATGCTTCACTCCTGGTTTACTGTATCCCTTGGACCTTCTTATTGACGATGAATCACAGAAATTGCATCGGAATTAAATAGGAAAGGCACAATGCCGACTTAAGTACAAGAAGACTGACTCTTCTTACTGATTATAGTTTGAACCATTCCTGTGACACTAGTTATAGATTCCGATGCATTACGTCAGGTTTACTGTGTACCTTGGACCTTCTTATTGACGATGAAACACAAAAATTGCATCGGAATTAAATACAAAAGGCAGAATGCCGACTTAAGTACAAGAAGACTGACTCTTCCTACTGTCTATGTTTTGAAGCATTCCTGTGACACTAGTTGTGGATTCCGATGCTTCACTCCAGGTTTACTTTATCCCTTGGACTTTCTTATTGTCGATGAAACACAGAAATTGCATCGGAATTAAATACAAAAGGCACAATTCCGACATTAGGACAAGAAGACTGACTCTTCATACTGACTATGTTTTGAACCATTCCTGTGACACTAGTTATAGATTCCGAAGCTTCACTTCAGGTTTACTGTATCCCTCTGACCGTCTAATTGACGATGAAACACGGAAATTGCATCGGAATTAAATACAAAAGACACAATGCCGACTCAATTACAAGAACACTGACTCTTCGTACTGTCTATGTTTTGATCCATTCCTGTGACACTAGTTATAGATTCCGATGCTTCAAGTCAGGTTTACTGTGTCCCTCTGACCTTCTTATTGATGATAAAACTCAGAAATAGCATCGGAATTAAATACAAAAGGCACAATGACGACTTAGGTACAAGATGACTGATTCTTCTTACTGTCTATGTTTTGAACCATTCCATTGACACTAGTTATAGATTCCGATGCTTCACTCTAGGTTTTCTGTATCCCTTGGACCTTATTATTGACGATGAAACACAGACATTGCATCGGAATGAAATAGGAAAGGCACAATCTGACTTAAGTACAAGAAGACTGACTCTTCTTACTGACTATGTTTTGAACCATTCCTGTGACAGTAGTTATAGATTACGATGCTTCACTTCAGGTTTACTGTATCCCTTGGACCTTCTTATTGAAGATGAAACACAGAAATTGCATCGGAATTAAATACAAAAGGCAAAATGCCGACTTAAGTACACGAAGTCTAACTCTTCTTACTGGGTATATTTTGAACCATTCCTGTGACACTAGTTATAGATTCCGATGCTCCACTCCAGGTTTACTGCATCCCTTGGACCTGCTTATTGACGATGAAACACAGAAATTGCATCGGAATTAAATACAAAAGGCAGAATGCCGACCTAAATACAAGAAGACTGACTCTTCTTACTGATTATAGTTTGAACCATTCCTGTGACACTAGTTATCGATTCCGATGCTTCACTTCAGGTTTACTGTTTCCCTTGGACCTTCTTATTGACGATGAATCACAAAAATTGCATCGGAATTAAATACAAAAGGCACAATGCCGACTTAAGTACAATAAGACTGACTCTTCTTACTGAACGTGTTTTGAACCATTACTATGGCACTAGTTATAGATTCCGGTGCTTCACTCCAGGTTTACTGTATCCCTTGGACCTTCTTATTGACGATGAAACACAGATATTGCATCTTACTGACTATGTATAAACCATTCCTGTGACACTAGTTATAGATTCCGGTGTTTCACTACAGGTTTACTGTATCCCTTGTACCATCTTTTTGACGATGAAACACAGAAATTGCATCGGAATTAAATACAAAAGGCACAATGCCGACTTAAGTACATAAAGACCGACTCTTCTTATTGACAACGATTTGAAACGTTCCTGTGACACTAGTTATACATTCCGATGCTTCACTTCAGGTTTACTGTATCCCTTGGACGCTGAAACACAGAAATTGCATCGGAATTAAATACAAAAGGCACATTGCCGACTTAAGTACAAGAAGACTGACTCTTCTTACTGTCTATGATTTGAACCATTCCTGTGACATTAGTTATAGATTCCGAAGCTTCACACCAGGTTTACTATATCCCTTGGGCCTTCTTATAGATGATGAAGCACAGAAATTGCATCGGAATCAAATACAAAAGTATCAATGCCGACATAAGGACAAGAAGACTGACTTTTCTTACTGACTATGTTTTGAACCATTCCTGTGACACTAGTTCTAGATTCCGATGCTTCACTACCGGTTTACTGTATCCCTTTGACCATCTTATAGACGATGAAACTCAGAAATAGCATCGGAATTAAATACAAAAGGCACAATGCCGACTTAAGTACAAGAAGACTGACTCTTCTTTCTGTCTCTGTTTTGAACCATTCCATTGACACTAGTTATAGATTCCGATGCTTCACTCCAGGTTTACTGTATCCCTTCGACCTTCTTATTGACGATGAAACTCAGAAACTGCATCGGAATTAAATAGAAGAGCCACAATGCCGACACAAGTACAAGAAGACTGACCATTCTTACTGACTATGTTTTGAACCATTTCTGTGACACTAGTTATAGATTCCGATGCTTCACTTTAGGTTTACTGTATCCCTTGGGCCTTCTTATTGACGATGAAACACAGAAATTGCATTGGAATTAAATACAAAAGGAAAAATGCCGACTTAAGTAAACGAAGACTGACACTTCTTACTGTCTATGTTTTGAACCATTCCTGTGATACTAGTTATAGATTCCGATGCTACACTCCAGGTTTACTGTATCCCTTGGAAATTCTTGTTGACGATGAAACACAGAAATTGCATCGGAATGAAAAGCAAAAGGCACAATGCCGACTTAAGTACAAGAAGACTGACTCTTCTTACTGACTGTGTTTGAACCATTCCTGTGACTCTAGTTATAGATTCCGATGTTTCACTTCAGGATAACTGTATCCCTCTGACCTTCTTGTTGACGATGAAACACAGAAATTGCATCGGAATTAAATAGAAAAGGCACAATGCCGACCTAAGTACAGGAAGACTGACTCTTCTTACTGTCTACGTTTTGAATCATTCCTGTGACACTAGTTATAGATTCCGATGCTACACTCGAGGTTTACTGTATCCCTTGGAAATTCTTATTGACGATGAAACACAGAAATTGCATCGGAATTAAAAGCAAAAGGCACAATGCCGACTTAAGTACAAGAAGACTGACAATTCTTACTGACTATGTTTTGAACCATTTCTGTTACACTAGTTAGAGATTCCTTAGCTTCACTCCAGGTTTACTATATCCCTTGGACCTTCTTATTGACGATGAAACACAGAAATCGCATCGGACTCAAATACAAAAGGAACAATGCCGACTTAAGGACAAGAAGACTGACTCTTCTTACTGACTATGCTTTGAACCATTCCTGTGGCACTAGTTATAGATTCCGATGCTTCACTTCCGGTTTCCTGTATCCCTCTGACTTTCTTATTGACGATGAAACTCAGAAATAGCATCGGAATTAAATACAAAAGGCAAAATGCCGACTTAAGTACATGAAGACCGACTCTTCTTATTGACAATGATTTGAACCATTCCTGTGACACTAGTTATAGATTCCGATGCTTCTCTTCAGGTTTACTGTATCCCTTGGACGTTCTTATTGACGATGAAACACAGAAATTGCATCGGAATTAAATACAAAAGGCACAATGCCGATTTAAGTACAAGAAAACTGACTCTTCTTACTGCCTTTGTTTTGAACCATTCCTGTGACACTAGTTATAGACTCCGATGCTTCACTTCTGGTTTACTGTATCCCTCTGACCTTCGTATTGACGAAGAAACCCAGATATAGCTTCGGAATTAAATACAAAAGGCACAATGCCGACTTAAGTACATGAAGACTGACCCTTCTTACTGTCTATGATTTGAACCATTCCTGTGACACTAGTTATAGATTCCGATGCTTCACTTCAGGTTTACTGTATCCCTCTGACCTTCGTATTAACGATGAAACACAGAAATTGCATGGGAACTAAATACAAGAGGCTCAATGCCGACTTAAGTACAAAAAGACTGACTCTTCTTACTGTCTATGTTTTGAACCATTCCTGTGACACAAGTATAGATTCCGATGCTTCACTTCAGGTTTACTGTATCCCTCTGACCTTCTTATTGACGATGAAAAACAGAAATTGCAACGGAATAAAATACAAAAGGCACAATGCCGACTTAAGTACATGAATACTGCCTCTTCTTATTGTCTATGTTTTGAACCATTCCTGTGACACTAGTTATAGATTCCGATGCTTCACTTCAGGTTTACTGTATCCCTCTGACCTTCTTATTGACGATGCACTACAGAAATTGCACCGGAATTATATATAAAAGGCACAATGCAGACTTAAGTACAAGTAGACTGACTCTTCTTACTGTTTATGTTTTGAACCATTCCTGTGACACTAGTTATAGATTCCGATGCTTCACTTCAGGTTTACTGTATCCCTTTGACCGTCGTACTGACGATGAAACACAGAAATTGCATCTGAATTAAATACAAGAGGCACAATGCAGACTCAACTACGAGAAGACTGGCTCTTCTTACTGTCCATGTTTTGAACCTTTCCTGTGAGACCGGTTTTAGATTCCGATGCTTCCTTTCAGGTTTACTGTATCCCTTGGACCTTGTTATTGACGATGAAACACAGAATATGCATCAGAATTAAATACAAAAGGCACAATGCCGACTTAAGTACTAGAAGACTGACTCTTCTTACTGTCAATGCTTTGAACCATTCCTGTGACACTAGTAATAGATTACGATGCTTCACTTCAGGTTTCCTGTATGCCTCTGACCGTCCTATTGACGATGAAACACAGAAATTGCATCGCAATTAAATACAAAAGGCAAAATGCCGACTCAAGAACAAGAAGACTGGCTATACTTCCTGTCTATGTTTTGAACCATTCCTGTGACACTAGTTATAGATTCCGATGCTTCGCTTCAGGTTTACTGTATCCCTCTGACCTTCGTATTGACGATGAAACACAAATATTGCATCCGAATTAAATACAAAAGGCACAATACCGACTTAAGTACAAGAAGACTGACTCTTCTTACTGTCAATGTTTTCTACCACTCCTGTGACACTAGTTATAGATTCCGATGCTTAACTTCAGGTTTACTGTATCCCTCTGACCTTGTTATTGACGATCAAACACAGAAATCTCATCGGAATTAAATACAAAAGGCACAATGCCAACTCAAGTACAAGAAGACTGGCTCTTCTTACTGCATATGCTTTGAACCATTCCTGTGGCACTAGTTATAGATTCCGATGCTTCTCTTCAGGTTCACTGTATCCAGCTGACCTTCTTATTGACGATGAAACACAGAAATTGCAACGGAATTATATACAAAAGGCACAATGCCGAATTCAGTACAAGAACACTGACTCATCTTACAGTCTATTGTTTGAACCATTCCTGTGACACTAGTTATAGAATCCGATGCTTTACTTCAGGTTTTCTGTATCCCTCTGACCTTCTTATTGACGATGAAACACAGAAATTACATCGGAATTAAATACAAAAGGCACAATGCCGACTTAAGTACAAGAAAACTGACTCTTCTTACTCACTATGTTTTGAACCATTCCTGTGACACTAGTTATAGATTCCGATGCTTCACTTCAGGTTTACTGTATCCCTCTGAGCTTCTTATTGACGATGAAACACAGATATTGCATCGGAATTATATACAAAAGGCTCAATGCCGACTTAAGTACATGAAGACTGACTCTTCTTACTGTCTATGGTTTGAACCATTCCTGTGACACTAGTTATAGCTTCCGATGCTTCACTTCAGGTTCACTGTATCCCATTCACCTTCTTATTTACGATGAAACACAGAAATTGCATCTTAATTAATTACAAAAGGCACAACGCCGACTTACGTACAAGATGACTGACTCTTCTTACTGTCTATAGTTTGAACCATTCCTGTGACACTAGTTATAGATTCCGATGCTTCACTTCAGGTTTACTGTATCTCTCTGACCTTCTTATTGACAATGAACCACAGAAATTGCATCGTAATTAAATACAAACGGTAAAATACCGACCTAAGTACAAGAAAACTGACTCTTCTTACTGTCTTTGCCTTGAACCATTCCTGTGACACTAGTTATAGATTCCGATGCTTCACTTCTGTTTAACTGTATCCCTCTGACCTTCTTATTGACGATGAAAAACAGAAATTGCATCGGAATTAAATACAAAAGGCAAAATGCCGACTCAAGTACAAGAAGACTGGCTATACTTCCTATCTATGTTTTGAACCATTCCAGTGACACTAGTTATAGATTCCGATGCTTCACTTCAGGTGTACTGTATCCCTCTGACCTTCTTATTGACGAAGAAACACAGATATAGCTTCGGAATTAAATACAAAAGGCACAATGCCGACTTAAGTACATGAAGACTGACCCTTCTTACTGTCTATGATTTGAACCATTCCTGTGACACTAGTTATACATTCCGATGCTTCACTTCAGGTTTACTGTATCCCTCTGACCGTCGTACTGACGATTAAACACAGAAATTGCATCTGAATTAAATACAAGAGGCACAATGCCGACTCAACTACAAGAAGACTGGCTATACTTCCGGTCTATGTTTTGAACCATTCCTGTGACACTAGTTATAGATTCCGATGCTTCGCTTCAGGTTTACTGTATCCAGCTGACCTTCTTATTGACGATGAAACACAGAAATTGCATCGGAATTAAATACAAAAGGCACAATGCCGACTTAAGTACAAGAAGACTGACTCTTCCTACCGTCAATGTTTGAACCATTCCTGTGACACTAGTTATAGATTCTGATGCTTCACTTCAGGTTTACTGTATCTCTCTGACCTTCGTATTGACGATGAAACACAAAAATTGCATCCGAATTAAATACAAAAGGCACAATACCGACTTAAGTACAAGAAGACTGGCTCTTCTTACTGTCAATGTTTTCTACCATTCCTGTGACACTAGTTATAGATTCCGATGCTTAACTTCACGTTTACTGTATCCCTCTGACCTTCTTATTGACGATCAAACACAGAAATCTCATCGGAATTAAATACAAAAGGCACAATGCCGACTCAAGTACAAGAAGACTGGCTCTTCATACTGCCTATGTTTTGAACCATTCCTGTGGCACTAGTTACAGATTCCGATGCTTCTCTTCAGGTTCACTGTATCCAGCTGACCTTCTTATTGACGATGAGACACAGGAATTGCAACGGAATTATATACAAAAGGCACAATGCCGAATTCAGTACAAGAACACTGACTCTTCTTACTGTCTATAGTTTGAACCATTCCTGTGACACTAGTTATAGATTCCGATGCTTCACTTCAGGTTTACTGTATCCCTCTGAGCGTCTTATTGACGATGAAACACAGATATTGCATCGGAATTATATACAAAAGGCACAATGCCGACTTAAGTACAAGAAGACTGACTCTTCTTACTGTCTATGGTTTGAACCATTCCTGTGACACTAGTTATAGCTTCCGATGCTTCACTTCAGGTTTACTGTATCCCATTCACCTTCTTATTGACGATGAAACACAGTAATTGCATCTTAATTAAATACAAAAGGCACAATGCCGACTTAAGTACAAGATGATTGACTCTTCTTACTATCTATGTTTTGAACCATTCCTGTGTCACTAGTTATAGATTCCGATGCTTCACTTCAGGTTTACTGTATCCCTCTGACCTCATTATTGACGTTGAAAAACAGAAATTGCATCGGAATAAAAATGCAAAAGGCACAATGCCGACTTCAGTACAAGATGCCTGACTCTTCTTACTGTCTATGTTTTGAACCATTCATGTGACACTAGTTATAAATTCCGATGCTTCACTTCAGGTTTACTGTATCCCTCTGACCCTCTTATTGACGATGAAACACAGAAAATGCATCGGAATTAAATACAAAAGGCACAATGCCGACTTAAGTACTTGAGGACTGACTCTTCTTACTGTCTATGTTTTGAATTATTCCTGTGACACTAATTATAGATTCAGATGCTTCAATTCAGGTTTACTGTATCCCTCTGACCTTCATATTGACGATGAATCACAGAAATTGCATCGGAATTAAATACAAAAGGCACAATGCCGACTTAAGTACCAGAAAACTGCCTCTTCCTACTGTCTATGCTTTGAACCATTCCTGTGACACTAGTTATAGATTCCGATGCTACACTTCAGGTTTACTGTATCCCTCTGACCTTCTTATTGACGATGAAACACAGAAATTGCATCGGAATTATATACAAAAGGCACAATGCAGACTTAAGTACAAGAAGACTGACTCTTCTTACTGTCTATGCTTTGAACCATTCCTGTGACACTAGTTATAGATTCCGATGCTTCACTTCAGGTTTACTGTATCCCTCTGACCGTCGTACTGACGATTAAACACAGAAATTGCATCTGAATTAAATACAAGAGGCACAATGCCGACTCAACTACAAGAAGACTGGCTCTTCTTACTGTCCATGTTTTGAACCTTTCCTGTGAGACCTGTTTTAGATTCCGATGCTTACTTTCAGGTTTACTGTATCCCTTGGACCTTGTTATTGACGATGAAACACAGAATATGCATCAGAATTAAATACAAAATGCACAATGCCGACTTAAGTACTAGAAGACTGACTCTTGTTACTGTTAATGTTTTGAACCATTCCTGTGACACTAGTAATAGATTCCGATGCTTCACTTCAGGTTTACTGTATCCCTCTGACCGTCCTATTGACGATGAAACACAGAAATTGCATCGCAATTAAATACAAAAGGCAAAATGCCGACTCAAGCACAAGAAGACTGGCTATACTTCCATTCTATGTTTTGAACCATTCCTGTGACACTAGTTATAGATTCCGATGCTTCGCTTCAGGTTTACTGTATCCAGCTGACCTTCTTATTGACAATGAAACACAGAAATTGCATCTGAATTAAATACAAAAGGCACAATGCCGACTTAAGTACAAGAAGACTGACTCTTCCTACCGTCAATGTTTGAAACATTCCTGTGACACTAGTTATAGATTCTGATGCTTCACTTCAGGTTTGCTCTATCCCTCTGACCTTTGTATTGACGATGAAACACAAAAATTGCATCCGAATTAAATACAAAAGGCACAATACCGACTTCAGTACAAGAAGACTGACTCTTTTTACTGTCAATGATTTCTACCATTCCTGTGACACTAGTTATAGATTCCGATGCTTCACTTCAGGTTTACTGTCTTCCTCTGACCTTCTTATTGACGATGAAACACAGAAATTGCATCGGAATTATATACAAAAGGCACAATGCCGACTTAAGTACAAGAAAACTGACTCTTCTTACTCTCTATGTTTTGAACCATTCCTGTGACACTAGTTATAGATTCCGATGCTTCACTTCAGGTTTACTGTATCCCTCTGAGCTTCTTATTGACGATGAAAAACAGTAATTGCATCTTAATTAAATACAAAAGGCACAATGCCGACTTAAGTACAAGATGACTGACTCTTCTTACTATCTATGTTTTGAACCATTCCTGTGTCACTAGTTATAGATTCCGATGCTTCACTTCAGGTTTACTGTATCCCTCTGACCTCATTATTAACGATGAAACACAGAAATTGCGTCTTAATTAAATACAAAAGGCACAATGCCGACTTCAGTACAAGAACACTGACTCTTCTTACTGTCTATGGTTTGAACCATTCCTGTGACACTAGTTATAGATTACGATGCTTCACTTGAGGTTTACTGTATCCCTCTGACCTTATTATTGACGATCAAACAAAGAAAATTCTTCGGGATTAAATACAAAAGGCACAATGCCGACTCAAGTACATGAAGTCTGGCTCTTCTTTCTGTCTATGCTTTGATCCATTCCTGTGACACTAGTTATAGATTTCGATGCTTCACTTCAGGTCTACTGTATCAAGCTGGCCTTCTTATTGACGATGAAGCACTTAAATAGCATCGGAATTAAATACAAGAGGCACCATGCAGGCTAAAGTACAAGAAGACTGACTCTACGTACTGTTTATGTTTTGAACAATTCCTGTGCCACTAGTTATAGATTCCGATGCTTCACTTGAGGTTTACTGTATCCCTCTGACCTTCTTATTGACGATGAAACACAGAAATTGCATCGGAATTAAATACAAAAGCACAATGTCGACTTAAGTACAAGAAGACTGACCCTTCCCTCTGTCAATGTTTTGTACCATTCCTGTGACACTACTTATAGAATCCGATGCTTCACTTCAGGTTTACTGTATCCCTCTGAGCTTCTTATTGACGATGAAACACAGAAATTGCATCAAAAATGTATACAAGAGGCACAATGCCGACTTAAGTACAAGAAGACTGACTCTTCTTACTGTCTATGTTTTGAACCATTCCATTGACACTAGTTATAGATTCCGATGCTTCAGTCCAGGTTTACTAAATCCCTTGGACCTTTTTATTGACGATGAAACACAAAAATTGCATCGGAATTAAATAGAAAAGCCACAATGCCGACTTAAATACAAGAAGACTGACACTTCTTACTGACTATGTTTTGAACCATTCCTATGACACTAGTTATAGATTCCGATGCTTAACTTCAGGTTTACTGTATCCCTCTGACCGTCTTATTGACTATGAAACACAGATATTGCATCCGAATTAAATACAAAATGCACAATGCCGACCCAAGTACAAGAAGACTGACTCTTCTTACTGTCTATGTTTTGAACCATTCCTATGACACTAGTTATAGATTCCGATGCTTAACTTCAGGTTTACTGTATCCCTCTGACCTTCTCATTGACGATCAAACATAGAAATCTCATCGGAATTAAATACTAATGTCACAATGCCGACTCAAGTACAAGAACTCTGGCTCTTCTTACTGCCTATGATTTGAACCATTCCTGTGGCAGTAGTTATAGATTCCGATGCTTCACTTCAGCTTTACTGTATCCAGCCGACCTTCTTATTGACGATGAAACACGTAAATTGCATCGGAATTATATACAAAGGGCACAATGCCGACTTAAGTACAAGAAGACTGACCCTTCTTACTGTCTATGTTTTGAACCATTCCTGTGACGCTAGTTATAGATACCGATGCTTCACTTCAATTTTACTGTTTCCCTCTGACCTTCTTATTGACGATGAAACACAGAAATTGCATCGGAATTAAATACAAAAGGCACAATACCGACCTAAGTACAAAAAACTGACTCCTCTTACTGTTTATGTTTTGAACCATTCCTGCGACACTAGTTATAGATTCCGATGCTTCACTTCATGTTTACTGTATCCCTGTGACCTTCTTATTGACGATGAAACACAGAAATTGCATCGGACTTAAATACAAAAGGCACAATGCCGACTTAAGTAGAAGAAAACTGACTCTTCTTACTGTCTATGTTTTGAACCATTCCTGTGACACTAGTTATAGATTCCGATGCTTCACTTCAGGTTTACTGTATGCCTCTGACCTATATATTGACGATGAAACACAGAAATTGCATCGGAATTAAATACAAAGTCACAATGCATACTTAAGTACAAGAAGTCTGGCTCTTCTTACTGCCTATGTTTTGAACCATTCCTGTGGCACTAGTTATAGGTTCCGATGCTCCACTTCAGGTTTACTGTATCCAGCTGACCTTCTTATTGACGATGAAACACAGAAATTGCATCGGAATTATATACAAAAGGCACAATGCCGACTTCAGTACAAGAACACTTACTCTTCTTACTGTCTATGGTTTGAACCATTCCTGTGACACTAGTTATAGATTCCGATGCTTCACTTCAGGTTTACTGTATCCCTCTGACCTTCGTATTGACGATGAAACACAGAAATTGCATCGGAATTATATACAAAAACCACAATACCGACTTAAGTACAAGAAGACTGACTCTTCTAACTGTCTACGTTTTGAACCATTCCTGTGACACTAGTTATAGATTCCGATGCTTCACTTCAGGTTAACTGTATCCCTCTGACCTTCTTATTGACGATGAAATACAGAAATTGCATCGGAATCAAATACAAAAGGCACAATGCCGACTTAAGTACAAGAAAACTGACTCTTCTTACTCTCTATGTTTTGAACCATTCCTGTGACACTAGTTATAGATTCCGATGCGTCACTTCAGGTTTACTGTATCCCTCTGAGCTTCTTATTGACGATGAACCTCAGAAATTGCATCGGAAATGTATACAAGAGGCACAATGCCGACTTAAGTACAAGAAGACTGACACTTCTTACTGTCTATGTTTTGAACCATTCCTGTGACGCTAGTTATAGATACCGATGCTTCACTTCAATTTTACTGTATCCCTCTGACCTTCTTATTGACGATGAAACACAGAAATTGCATCGGAATTAAATACAAAAGGCACAATACCGACCTAAGTACAAAAAACTGACTCCTCTTACTGTTTATGTTTTGAACCATTCCTGCGACACTAGTTATAGATTCCGATGCTTCACTTCAGGTTTACTGTATCCAGCTGACCTTCTTATTGACGATGAAACACAGATATTGCATCGGAATTATATACAAAAGGCACAATGCCGACTTCAGTACAAGAACACTGACTTTTCTTACTGTCTATGGTTTGAACCATTCCTGTGACACAAGTTATAAATTCCGATGCTTCACTTCAGGTTTACTGTATCCCTCTGACCTTCTTATTGACGATGAAACACAGAAATTGCATCGGAATTAAATACAAAAGGCACAATGCCGACCTAAGTACAAGAAAACTGACTCATCTTACTGTTTACGTTATGAACCATTCCTGTGACACTAGTTATAGATTCCGATGCTTCACTTCAGGTTTACTGTATCCCTGTGACCTTCTTATTGACGATGAAACACAGAAATAGCATCGGAATTAAATACAAAAGTTCAATGCCGACTTAAGTACAAGAAAACTGACTCTTCTTACTGTCTATGCTTTGAACCATTCCTGTGACACTAGTTATAGATTCCGATGCTTCACTTCAGGTTTACTGTATCACTCTGACCTTCTTATTGGCAATGAAGCACAGAAATTGCAACGGAAATAAATACAAAAGGCACAATGCCGACTCAAGTACAACAAGACTGGCTCTTCTTACTGTCTATGTTTTGAACCATTTCTGTGACACTAGTTATATATTCCGATGCTTCACTTCAGGTTTACTGTATCCCTCTGACCTTGTTATTGACGAAGAAACACAGATATTGCAACGGAATTAAATACAAAAGGCACAATGCCGACTTAGGTACAGGAAGACTGACCCTTCTTACTGTCTATGTTTTGAACCATTCCTGTGACACTAGTTATAGATTCCGATGCTTCACTTCAGGTTTACTGTATCCCTCTGACCTTCTTATTGACCTTGAAACACAGAAATTGCATCGGAAATAAATACAAAATGCACAATGAATACTTAAGTACAAGAAAACTGACTCTTCTTATTCTCTATGTTTTGAACCAATCCTGTGACACTAGTTATTGATTCCGATGCTTCACTTCAGGTTTACTGTATCCCTCTGAGCTTCGTATTGACGATCAAACACAGAAATTGCATCGGAATTATATACAAGCGGCACAATGCCGACTTAAGTACAAGAAGACTGACTCTTCTTACTGTCTATGTTTTGAACCATTCCTGTGACACTAGTTATAGATTCCGATGCTTCACTTCAGGTTTACTGTGTCCCTCTGACCTAATTATTGACGTTGAAATACAGAAATTGCATCTTAATTAAATACAAAAGGCACAATGCCGACTTCAGTACAAGAACACTGACTCTTCTTACTGTCTATGGTTTGAAACATTCCTGTGACACTAGTTATAGATTCCGATGCTTCACTTCAGGTTTACTGTATCCCTCTGACCTTCTTATTGACTATGAAACACAGAAATTGCATCGGAATTAAATACAAAAGGCACAATGCCGACCTAAGTACAAGAAGACTGACACTTCTTACTGACTATGTTTTGAACCATTCCTATGACACTAGTTATAGATTCCGATGCTTAACTTCAGTTTTACTGTATCCTTCTTACCTTCTTATTGACGATCAAACACAGAAATCTCATCGGAATTAAATACAAAACCACAATGCCGACTCAACTACAAGAAGACTGGCTCTTCTTACTGCCTATGTTTTGAACCATTCCTGTGGCACTAGTTATAGATTCCGATGCTTCACTTCAGGTTTACTGTATCCAGCTGACCTTCTTATTGACGATGAAACACAGATATTGCATCGGAATTATATACAAAAGGCACAATGCCGACTTCAGTACAAGAACACTGACTTTTCTTACTGTCTATGGTTTGAACCATTCCTGTGACACAAGTTATAAATTCCGATGCTTCACTTCAGGTTTACTGTATCCCTCTGACCTTCTTATTGACGATGAAACACAGAAATTGCATCGGAATTAAATACAAAAGGCACAATGCCGACCTAAGTACAAGAAAACTGACTCATCTAACTGTTTACGTTATGAACCATTCCTGTGACACTAGTTATAGATTCCGATGCTTCACTTCAGGTTTACTGTATCCCTGTGACCTTCTTATTGACGATGAAACACAGAAATTGCATCGGAATTAAATACAAAAGTTCAATGCCGACTTAAGTACAAGAAAACTGACTCTTCTTACTGTCTATGCTTTGAACCATTCCTGTGACACTAGTTATAGATTCCGATGCTTCACTTCAGGTTTACTGTATCACTCTGACCTTCTTATTGGCAATGAAGCACAGAAATTGCAACGGAATTATATACAAAAGGCACAATGCCGACTCAAGTACAACAACATTGGCTCTTCTTACTGTCTATGTTTTGAACCATTTCTGTGACACTAGTTATAAATTCCGATGCTTCACTTCAGGTTTACTGTATCCCTCTGACCTTGTTATTGACGAAGAAACACAGATATTGCAACGGAATTAAATACAAAAGGCACAATGCCGACTTAGGTACAGGAAGACTGACCCTTCTTACTGTCTATGTTTTGAACCATTCCTGTGACACTAGTTATAGATTCCGATGCTTCACTTCAGGTTTACTGTATCCCTCTGACCTTCTTATTGACCTTGAAACACAGAAATTGCATCGGAAATAAATACAAAATGCACAATGACTACTTAAGTACAAGAAAACTGACTCTTCTTAGTCTCTATGTTTTGAACCAATCCTGTGACACTAGTTACTGATTCCGATGCTTCACTTCAGGTTTACTGTATCCCTCTGAGCTTCGTATTGACGATCAAACACAGAAATTGCATCGGAATTATATACAAGCGGCACAATGCCGACTTAAGTACAAGAAGACTGACTCCTCTTACTGTCTATGTTTTGAACCATTCCTGTGACACTAGTTATAGATTCCGATGCTTCACTTCAGGTTTACTGTGTCCCTCTGACTTTATTATTGACGTTGAAATATAGAAATTGCATCTTAATTAAATACAAAAGGCACAATGCCGACTTCAGTACAAGAACACTGACTCTTCTTACTGTCTATGGTTTGAAACATTCCTGTGACACTAGTTATAGATTCCGATGCTTCACTTCAGGTTTACTGTATCCCTCAGACCTTCTTATTGACTATGAAACACAGAAATTGCATCGGAATTAAATACAAAAGGCACAATGCCGACCTAAGTACAAGAAAACTGACTCATCTTACTGTTTACGTTTTGAACCATTCCTGTGACACTAGTTATAGATTCCGATGCTTCACTTCAGGTTTACTGTATCCCTGTGACCTTCTTATTGACGATGAAACACAGAAATTGCATCGGAATTAAATACAAAAGTACAATGCCGACTTAAGTACAAGAAAACTGACTCTTCTTACTGTCTATGCTTTGAACCATTCCTGTGACACTAGTTGTAGATTCTGATGCTTCACTTCAGGTTTACTGTATCATTCTGACCTTCTTATTGGCAATGAAGCACAGAAATTGCAACGGAATTAAATACAAAAGGCACAATGCCGACTTAGGTACAGGAAGACTGACCCTTCTTACTGTCTATGTTTTGAACCATTCCTGTGACACTAGTTATAGATTCCGATGCTTCACTTCAGGTTTACTGTATCCCTCTGACCTTCTTATTGACCTTGAAACACAGAAATTGCTTCGGAAATAAATACAAAATGCACAATGACGACTTAAGTACAAGAAAACTGACTCTTCTTACTCTCTATGTTTTGAACCAATCCTGTGACACTAGTTATAGATTCCGATGCTTCACTTCAGGTTTACTGTATCCCTCTGAGCTTCGTATTGACGATCAAACACAGAAATTGCATCGGAAATATATACAAGTGGCACAATGCAGACTTAAGTACAAGAAGACTGACTCTTCTTACTGTCTATGTTTTGAACCATTCCTGTGACACTAATTATAGATTCCGATGCTTCACTTCAGGTTTACTGTGTCCCTCTGACCTTATTATTGACGTTGAAATACAGAAATTGCATCTTAATTAAATACAAAAGGCACAATGCCGACTTCAGTACAAGAACACTGACTCTTCTTACTGTCTATGGTTTGAAACATTCCTGTGACCCTAGTTATCGATTCCGATGCTTCACTTCAGGTTTACTGTATCCCTCTGACCTTCGTATTGACGATCAAACACAGAAAATTCATCGGAATAAAATACAAAAGGCACAATGTCGACTCAAGTACAAGATAACTGGCTCTTCTTACTGTCTATGTTTTGAACCATTCCTGTGACACTAGTTAAAGATTTCGATGCTTCACTTCAGGTTTACTGTATCCCTCTGACCCTCTTATTGACGATGAAACACAGAAATTGCATCGGAATTAAATACACAGGCACAATGCCGACTGAAGTACAAGAAGACTGCCTCTTCCTTTTGTCTATGTTTTGTACCATTCCTGTGACACTAGTTATAGATTCCGATGCTTCACTTCAGGTTTACTGTATCCCTCTGACCTTCTTATTGACTATGAAACACAGAAATTGCGTCCGAATTAAATACAAAAGGCACAATGACGACCTAAGTACAAGAAGACTGGCTCTTCTTACTGTCTATGTTTTGAACCATTCCTATGACACTAGTTATAGATTCCGATGCTTCACTTCAGGTTTATTGTATCCCTCTGACCTTCTTATTGACGAAGAAACACATAAATTCCATCGAAATTAAATACAAAAGGCACAATGCCGACTCAAGTACAAGAAGACTGGCTCTTCTTACTGACTATGTTTTGAACCATTTCTGTGACACTAGTAACAGACTTCGATGCTTCACTTCAGGTTTACTGTATCCCTCTGACCTTCTTATTGACGATCAAACACGGAAAATTCATCGGAATTAAATAGAAAAGGCACAATGCCGACTCAAGTACAAGAAGACTGGCTCTTCTTAATTTCTATGTTTTGCACCATTCCTGTGACACTAGTTATAGATTCCGATGCTTCATTTCAGGTTTACTGTATCCAGCTGACGTTCTTGTTGACTATGAAGCATAGATATTGCATCGGAATTAAATACAAAAGGCACAATGCCGACTTAAGTACAAGAAGACAGACTCTTCTTACTGACTATGTTTCGAACCATTCCTGTGACACTAGTTATAGATTCCGATGCTTCACTTCAGGTTTACTGTATCCCTCTGACCTTCTTAATGACGATGAAACACAGAAATTGCATCGGAATTTAATACAAAAGGCACAATGCCGACTTAAGTACAAGAAAACTGACTCTTCTTACTGTCTATGTTTTGAGCCATTCATGTGACACTAGTTATAGATTCCGATGCCTCACTTCAGGTTCACTGTATCCCTCTGACCTTCTTATTGACGATGAAACACAGAAATTGCATCGGAATTAAATACAAAAGGCACAATGCCGACTCAAGTACAAAAAGACTGGCTCTTCTTACTGTCTATGTTTTGAACAATTCCTGTGACACTAGTTATAGATTCCTATGCTTCACTTCAGGTTTACTGTATCCCTCTGACCTTCTTATAGACGATGAAACACAGAAACTGCATCGGAATTAAATACAAACGGCACAATGCCGACTCAAGTACAAGAAGACTGGCTCTTCTTACTGTCTATGTTTTGAACCATTGCTGTGACACTAGTTATAGATTCCGATGCTTCACTTCAGGTTACCTTTATCACACTGACCTTCTTATTGACGATGAAGCACAGAAATTGCAACGGAAGTAAATACAAAAGGCACAATGCCGACTCAAGTACAAGAAGACTGGCTCTTCTTACTGTCTATGTTTTGAACCACTTCTGTGACACTAGTTATAAATTCCGATGCTTCACTTCAGGCTTACTGTATCCCTCTGACCTTCTTATTGACCTTGAAACACAGAAATTGCTTCGGAAATAAATACAAAATGCACAATGACTACTTAAGTACAAGAAAACTGACTCTTCTTACTCTCTATGTTTTGAACCAATCCTGTGACACTAGTTATAGATTCCGATGCTTCACTTCAGGTTTACTGTATCCCTCTGAGCTTCGTATTGACGATCAAACACAGAATTTGCATCGGAATTATATACAAGTGGCACAATGCCGACTTAAGTACAAGAAGACTGACCCTTCTTACTGTCTATGTTTTGAACCATTCCTGTGACACTAGTTATAGGTTCCGATGCTTCACTTCAGGTTTACTGTGTCCCTCTGACCTTATTATTGACGTTGAAATACAGAAATTGCATCTTAATTAAATACAAAAGGCACAATGCCGACTTCAGTACAAGAACACTGACTCTTCTTACTGTCTATGGTTTGAAACATTCCTGTGACACTAGTTATAGATTCCGATGCTTCACTTCAGGTTTACTGTATCCCTCTGACCTTCGTATTGACGATCAAACACAGAAAATTCATCGGAATTAAATACAAAAGGCACAATGTCGACTCAAGTACAAGATAACTGGCTCTTCTTACTGTCTATGTTTTGAACCATTCCTGTGACACTAGTTAAAGATTTCGATGCTTCACTTCAGGTTTACTGTATCCTTCTGACCCTCTTATTGTCGATGAAACACAGAAATTGCATCGGAATTAAATACACAGGCAGAATGCCGACTGAAGTACAAGAAGACTGACTCTTCCTTCTGTCTATGTTTCGTACCATTCCTGTGACACTAGTTATAGATTCCGATGCTTCACTTCAGGTTTACTGTATCCCTCTGACCTTCGTATTGACGATGAAACACAGAAATTGCATCGGAATTAAATACAAAAGGCACAATGCCGACTTAAGTAAAAAAAGACTGACTCTTCTTACTGTCTATGTTTTGAACCATTCCTATGAGACTAGTTATAGATTCCCATGCTTCACTTCAGGTTTAATGTATCCCTCTGACCTTCTTATTGACGATGAAACACAGAAATTGCATCGGAATTAAATACAAAATGCACAATGCCGACTAAAGTACAAGAAAACTGACTCTTCTTACTCTCTATGTTTTGATCCATTCCTGTGACACTAGTTATAGATTCAGATGCTTCACTTCAGGTTTACTGTATCCCTCTGACCTTATTATTGACGTTGAAACACAGAAATAGCATCTTAATTAAATACAAAAGGCACAATGCCGACTTAAGCACAAGAAGACTGACTCTTCTTACTGTCTATGTTTTGAACTTTCCCTGCGACACTAGTTATTGATTCCGATGCTGCACTTCAGGTTGACTGTATCCCTCTGACCTTCTTATTGACGATGAAACACTGAAATTGCATCGTAGTTAAATACAAAAGACACAATGCCGACCTAAGTACAAGAACACTGACTCTTCTTACTGTGTATGTTTTGAACCATTCCTGTGACACTAGTCATAGATTCCGAAGCTTCACTTTAGTTTTACTGTATCCCTACGACCTTCTTATTGACGATGAAACACTAAAAATTCCATCGGAATTAAATACAAAAGGCACAATGCCGACTTAAGCACAAGAAGACTGACTCTTCTTACTGTCTATGTTTTGAACCATTCCTGTGTCACTAGTTATAGTTTGCGATGCTTCACTTCCGGTTTACTTTATCCCTCTGACCTTATTATTGACGTTGAAACACAGAAATTGCATCTTAATTAAATGCAAAATGCACAATGCAGACGTAAGTACAAGAAGACTGACTCTTCTTACTGTCTCTGTTTTGTACCATTCCTGTGACACTAGTAACAGACTTCGATGCTTCACTTCAGGTTTACTGTATCCCTCTGACCATCTTATTGACGATGAAACACAGAAATTGCATCGGAATTAAATAGAAAATGCACAATGCCGACTAAAGTACAAGAAAACTGACTCTTCTTACTCTCTATGTTTTGATCCATTCCTGTGACACTAGTTATAGATTCAGATGCTTCACTTCAGGTTTACTGTATCCCTCTGACCTTATTATTGACGTTGAAACACAGAAATAGCATCTTAATTAAATACAAAAGGCACAATGCCGACTTCAGTACCAGTACACTGATCTTCATACTGTTTATGGTTTTAACTATTCCTGTGACACTAGTTATAGATTCCGATGCTTCACTTCAGGTTTACTGTATCCATCTGACCTTCTTATTGACGATGAAACACAGAAATTGCATCGGAATTAAATACATAAGGCACAATGCCGACTTAAGTACAAGAAAACTGACACGTCTTACTGTCTATGTCTTGAACCATTCCTGTGAAACTAGTTATAGATTCAGGTTTACTGTATCCCTCTGACCTTCTTATTGACGATGAAACACAGAAATTGCATCGGAATTAAATACAAAAGGCACAATGCCGACTTAAGTACAAGAAGACTGACTCTTCCTTCTGTCTATGATTTGTACCATTCCTGTGACACTAGTTATAGATTCCGATGCTTCACTTCAGGTTTACTGTATCCCTCTGACAGTCTTATTGACGAGGAAACACATAAATTGCATCGGAATTAAATACAAGAGGCACAATGCCGACTCAAGTACAAGAAGACTGGCTCTTCTTACTGTCTATGTTTTGAACCATTTCTGTGACACTAGTTATAGATTCCGATGCTTCACTTCAGGTTTATTGTACCCCTCTGACCTTCTTATTGACGAAGAAACACATAAATTGAATCGGAATTAAATACAAAAGGCACAATGCTGACTCAAGTACAAGAAGACTGGCTCTTCTTACTCTCTATGTTTTGAACCATTTCTGTGACACTAGTTATAGATCCGATGCTTCACCTCAGGTTTACTGTAATCCTCTGACCTTCTTATTGACGATGATACACAGAAATTGCATCGTAATTGTATACAAAGGGCCCAATGCCGACTTAAGTACAAGAAAACAGACTCTTCTTACTGTCTATGTTTGAACCATTCCTGTGACACTAGTTATAGATTCCGATGCTTCGCTCCAGGTTTACTGTATCCCTCTGACCTTCTTATTGACGATGAAACACAGAAATTGCATCGGAAATATATACAAAAGGCACAATGCCGACTTAAGCACAAGAAGACTGACTCTTCTTACTGTCTATGTTTTAACTTTCCCTGTGACACTAGTTATTGATTCCGATGCTGCACTTCAGGTTGACTGTATCCCTCTGACCTTCTTATTGACGATGAAACACTGAAATTGCATCGTAATTAAATACAAAAGACACAATGCCGACCTAAGTACAAGAACACTGAATCTTCTTACTGTGTATGTTTTGAACCATTCCTGTGACACTAGTCATAGATTCCGAAGCTTCACTTTAGTTTTACTGTATCCCTACGACGTTCTTATTGACGATGAAACACAAAAAATTCCATCGGAATTAAATACAAAAGGCACAATGCCGACTTAAGCACAAGAAGACTGACTCTTCTTACTGTCTATGTTTTGAACCATTCCTGTGTCACTAGTTATAGTTTGCGATGCTTCACTTCCGGTTTACTGTATCCCTCTGACCTTATTATTGACGTTGAAACACAGAAATTGCATCTTAATTAAATGCAAAATGCACAATGCAGACGTAAGTACAAGAAGACTGACTCTTCTTACTGTCTCTGTTTTGAACCATTCCTGTGACACTAGTAACAGACTTCGATGCTTCACTTCAGGTTTACTGTATCCCTCTGACCATCTTATTGACGATGAAACACAGAAATTGCATCGGAATTAAATACAAAGGCACAATGCCGACTTAAGTACAAGAAGACTGACTCTTCCTTATGTCTATGTTTTGTACCATTCCTGTGACACTAGTTATAGATTCCGATGCTTCACTTCAGGTTTACTGTATCCCTCTGACCTTCTTATTGACTATGAAACACAGAAATTGCATCCGAATTAAATACAAAAGGCACAATGCCGACCTAAGTACAAGAAGACTGGCTCTTTTTACTGTCTATGTTTTAAACCATTCCTATGACACTAGTTATAGATTCCGATGCTTCACTTCAGGTTTATTGTATCCCTCTGACCTTCTTATTGACGAAGAAACACATAAATTGCATCGAAATTAAATACAAAAGGCACAATGCCGACTCAAGTACAAGAAGACTCGCTCTTCTTACTGACTATGTTTTGAACCATTTCTGTGACACTAGTTATAGATTCCGATGCTTCACTTCAGGTTTACTGTATCCCTATGACCTTCTTATTGACGATGAAACACAGAAATAGCATCTTAATTAAATGCAAAATGCACAATGCAGACGTAAGTACAAGAAGACTGACTCTTCTTACTGTCTCTGTTTTGAACCATTCCTGTGACACTAGTAACAGACTTCGATGCTTCACTTCAGGTTTACTGTATCGCTCTGACCTTCTTATTGACGATCATACACGGAAAATTCATCGGAATTAAATAGAAAAGGCACAATGCCGACTCAAGTACAACAAGACTGGCTCTTCTTAATTTCTATGTTCTGAACCATTCCTGTGACACTAGTTATAGATTCCGATGCTTCATTTCAGGTTTACTGTATCCAGCTGACGTTATTATTGACTATGAAGCATAGATATTGCATCGGAATTAAATACAAAAGGCACAATGCCGACTTAAGTACAAGAAGACAGACTCTTCTTACTGTCTATGTTTTGAACCATTCCTGTGACACTAGTTATAGATTCCGATGCTTCACTTCAGGTTTACTGTATCCCTCTGACCTTCTTATTGACGATGAAACACAGAAATTGCATCTTAATTAAATACAAAAGGCACAATGCTGACTTCAGTACAAGAACACTGACTCTTCTTACTGTCTATGGTTAGAACCATTCCTGTGCCACTAGTTATAGATTTCGATGCTTCACTTCAGGTTTACTGTTTCATTCTGACCTTCTTATTGACGATGAAACACAGAAATTGCATCGGAATTAAACACAAAGGGCACAATGCCACCTCAAGCACAAGAAGACTGGCTCTTCTTACTGTCTATGCTTTGAACGATTCCTGTGACCCTAGTTATACATTCCGATGCTTCACTTCAGGTTTACTGTATCCCTCTGATCTTTTTATTGACGATGAAACACAGAAATTGCATCGGAATTAAATATAAAAGGCACAATGGCGACTTAAGTACAAAAAGACTGACTTTTCTTACTCTCTATGTTTTGAACCATTCCTGTGACACTAGTTATAGATTCCGATGCTTCACTTTAGGTTTACTGTATCCCTCTGACCTTCATATTGACGATGAAACACAGAAATTACATCGGAATTAAATACAAAAGGCACAATGCCGACTTAAGTACAAGAAAACTGACTCTTCTTACTGTGTATGTTTTGAACCATTCATGAGACACTAGTTATAGCTTCCGATGCCTCACTTCAGGTTTACTGTATCCCTCTGACCTTCTTATTGACGATGAAACACAGATATTGCATCGGAATTAAATACAAAAGGCACAATGCCGACTCAAGTACAAGAAGACTGGCTCTTCTTACTGTCTATGTTTTGAACCATTCCTGTGACACTAGTTATTGATTCCTATGCTTCACTTCAGGTTTACTGTATCCCTCTG
This sequence comes from Schistocerca piceifrons, assembly GCF_021461385.2. Lineage (NCBI taxonomy): Eukaryota > Metazoa > Arthropoda > Insecta > Orthoptera > Acrididae > Schistocerca > Schistocerca piceifrons. Next base: position 66,861 of record NW_025727802.1, read on the forward strand.
ACCTTCTTATAGACGATGAAACACAGAAACTGCATCAGAATTAAATACAAACGGCACAATGCCGACTTAAGTACAAGAAGACTGACTCTTCTTACTGTCTATGTTTTGAACCATTCCTGTGACACTAGTTATAGATTCCGATGCTTCACTTCAGGTTTACTGTGTCCCTCTGACCTTATTATTGACGTTGAAATACAGAAATTGCATCTTAATTAAATACAAAAGGCACAATGCCGACTTCAGTACAAGAACACTGTCTCTTCTTACTGTCTATGGTTTGAAACATTCCTGTGACTCTAGTTATAGATTCCGATGCTTCACTTCAGGTTTACTGTATCCCTCTGACCCTCGTATTGACGATCAAACACAGAAAATTCATCGGAATTAAATACAAAAGGCACAATGTCGACTCAAGTACAAGATAACTGGTTCCTCTTACTGTCTATGTTTTGAACCATTCCTGTGACACTAGTTAAAGATTTCGATGCTTCACTTCAGGTTTACTGTATCCCTCTGACCCTCTTATTGACGATGAAACACAGAAATTGCATCGGAATTAAATACAAAGGCACAATGCCGACTTAAGTACAAGAAGACTGACTCTTCCTTCTGTCTATGTTTTGTACCATTCCTGTGACACTAGTTATAGATTCCGATGCTTCACTTCAGGTTTACTGTATCCCTCTGACCTTCTTATTGACTATGAAACACAGAAATTGCGTCCGAATTAAATACAAAAGGCACAATGCCGACCTAAGTACAAGAAGACTGGCTCTTCTTACTGACTATGTTTTGAACCATTCCTGTGACACTAGTTATAGATTCCGATGCTTCATTTCAGGTTTACTGTATCCAGCTGACGTTCTTGTTGACTATGAAGCATAGATATTGCATCGGAATTAAATACAAAAGGCACAATGCCGACTTAAGTACAAGAAGACAGACTCTTCCTACTGTCTATGTTTCGAACCATTCCTGTGACACTAGTTATAGATTGCGATGCTTCACTTCAGGTTTACTGTATCCCTCTGACCTTCTTATTGACGATGAAACACAGAAATTGCATCGGAATTAAATACAAAAGGCACAATGCCGACTCAAATACAAAAAGACTGGCTCTTCTTACTGTCTATGTTTTGAACAATTCCTGTGACACTAGTTATAGATTCCTATGCTTCACTTCAGGTTTACTGTATCCCTCTGACCTTATTATTGACGTTGAAACACAGAAATTGCATCTTAATTAAATACAAAAGGCACAATGCCGACTTCAGTACCAGTACACTGACTCTTCATACTGTTTATGGTTTTAACTATTCCTGTGACACTAGTTATAGATTCCGATGCTTCACTTCAGGTTTACTGTATCCATCTGACCTTCTTATTGACGGTGAAACACAGAAATTGCATCGGAATTAAATACAAAAGGCACAATGCTGACTCAAGTACAGGAAGACTGGCTCTTCTTACTCTCTATGTTTTGAACCATTTCTGTGACACTAGTTATAGATCCGATGCTTCACCTCAGGTTTACTGTAATCCTCTGACCTTCTTATTGACGATGAAACACAGAAATTGCATCGTAATTATATACAAAGGGCCCAATGCCGACTTAAGTACAAGAAAACAGACTCTTCTTACTGTCTATGTTTTGAACCATTCCTGTGACACTAGTTATAGGTTCCGATGCTTCACTCCAGGTTTACTGTATCCCTCTGACCTTCTTATTGACGATGAAACACATAAATTGCATCATAATTAAATACAAAAGGCACAATGCAGACGTAAGTACAAGAAGACTGGCTCTTCTTACTGTCTATGCTTTGAACCATTTCCTGTGACACTAGATTTAGATTCCGATGCTTCACTTCAGGTTCACTGTATACAGCTGACCTTCTTATTGACTATGAAGCGCAGAAAATTAATCGGAATTAAATACAAAAGGCACAATGCCGACTTAAGAACAAGAAGGCTGATTCTTCTTACTGTCTATGTTTTGAACCATTTCTGTGACACTAGTTATAGATTCCGATGCTTCGCTTCAGGTTTACTGTATCCCTCTGACCTTCTTATTGACGATGAAACACAGAAATTGCATCGGAATTATATACAAAAGGCACAATGCCGACTTAAGCACAAGAAGACTGACTCTTCTTACCGTCTATGTTTTGAACTTACCCTGTGACACTAGTTATTGATTCCGATGCTGCACTTCAGGTTGACTGTATCCCTCTGACCTTCTTATTGACGATGAAACACAGAAATTGCATCGTAATTAAATACAAAAGACACAATGCCGACCTAAGTACAAGAACACTGACTCTTCTTACTGTGTATGTTTTGAACCATTCCTGTGACACTAGACATAGATTCCGAAGTTTCACTTTAGTTTTACTGTATCCCTACGACCTTCTTATTGACGATGAAACACAAAAAAATTGCATCGGAATTAAATACAAAAGGCACAATGCCGACTTAAGCACAAGAAGACTGACTCTTCTTACTGTCTATGTTTTGAACCATTCCTGTGACACTAGTTATAGATTCCGATGCTTCACCTCAGGTTTACTGTATCCCCTCTGCCCTTCTTTATTGACGATCAAACACAGAAATTTCATCGCATTTAAATACAAAAGGCAATATTCCGACTCAAGTACAAGAAGAGCTGGCTCCTCTTACAGCCTATGTTTTTGAACCATTACTGTGACACTAGTTTATAGATTCCGATGCTTCACTTCAGGTTTACTGTATCCCTCTGACCTTCTCATTACACATAAATTTGCATCGAAATTAAATACAAAAGGGACAATGCCGACTCAAGTACAAGAAGACTGTCTCTTCTTACTGACTATGTTTTGAACCATTTCTGTGACACTAGTTATAGATTCCGATGCTTCACTTCAGGTTTACTGTATCCCTATGACCTTCTTATTGACGATGAAACACAGAAATTGCATCTTAATTAAATGCAAAATGCACAATGCAGACGTAAGTACAAGAAGACTGACTCTTCTTACTGTCTCTGTTTTGAACCATTCCTGTGACACTAGTAACAGACTTCGATGCTTCACTTCAGGTTTACTGTATCCCTCTGACCTTCTTATTGACGATCATACACGGAAAATTCATCGGAATTAAATAGAAAAGGCACAATGCCGACTCAAGTACAAGAAGACTGTCTCTTCTTAATTTCTATGTTTTGAACCATTACTGTGACACTAGTTATAGATTCCGATGCTTCATTTCAGGTTTACTGTATCCAGCTGACGTTATTATTGACTATGAAGCATAGATATTGCATCGGAATTAAATACAAAAGGCACAATGCCGACTTAAGTACAAGAAGACAGACTCTTCTTACTGTCTGTGTTTTGAACCATTCCTGTGACACTAGTTATAGATTCCGATGCTTCACTTCAGGTTTACTGTATCCCTCTGACCTTCTTATTGAAGATGAAACACAGAAATTGCATCTTAATTAAATACAAAAGGCACAATGCTGACTTCAGTACAAGAACACTGACTCTTCTTACTGTCTATGGTTAGAACCATTCCTGTGCCACTAGTTATAGATTTCGATGCTTCACTTCAGGTTTACTGTTTCATTCTGGCCTTCTTATTGACGATGAAACACAGAAAATGCATCGGAATTAAACACAAAAGGCACAATGCCACCTCAAGCACAAGAAGACTGGCTCTTCTTACTGTCTATGCTTTGAACGATTCCTGTGACCCTAGTTATACATTCCGATGCTTCACTTCAGGTTTACTGTATCCCCTCTGATCTTCGTATTGACGATGAAACACAGAATTGCATCGGAATTAAATACAAAAGGCACAATGCCGACTTAAGTACAAAAAGACAGACTCTTCTTACTGTCTATGCTTTAAACCATTCCTATGACACTAGTTATAGATTCCCATGCTTCACTTCAGGTTTAATGTATCCCTCTGACCTTCTTATTGACGATGAAACACAGAAATTGCATCGGAATTAAATACAAAATGCACAATGCCGACTAAAGTACAAGAAAACTGACTCTTCTTACTCTCTATGTTTGATCCATTCCTGTGACACTAGTTATAGATTCCGATGCTTCACTTCAGGTTTACTGTATCCCTCTCAGCTTCTTATTGACGATGAAACACAGAAATTGCATCGGAATTATATACAAAAGGCACAATGCCGACTTAAGTACAAGATGACTGTTTCTTACTACTGTATGTTTTAGAACAATTCCTGTGACACTAGTTATAGATTCCGATGCTTCAATTCAGGTTTACTGTATCCCTCTGACCTCATTATTGACGTTGAAACACAGAAATTGCATCTTAATTAAATACAAAAGGCACAATGCCCGACTTCAGTACAAGTACACTGACTCTTCATATTGTTTATGGTTTTAACTATTCCTGTGACACTAGTTATAGATTCCGATGCTTCACTTCAGGTTTACTGTATCCCTCTGACCTTCTTATTGACGAAGAAACACATAAATTGCATCGGAATTAAATACAAAAGGCACAATGCCGACTCAAGTACAAAAAGACTGGCTCTTCTTACTGTCTATGTTTTGAACAATTCCTGTGACACTAGTTATAGATTCCTATGCTTCACATCAGGTTTACTGTATCCCTCTGACCTTATTATTGACGTTGAAACACAGAAATTGCATCTTAATTAAATACAAAAGGCACAATGCCGACTTCAGTACCAGTACACTGACTCTTCATACTGTTTATGGTTTTAACTATTCCTGTGACACTAGTTATAGATTCCGATGCTTCACTTCAGGCGTACTGTATCCCTCTGACCTTCTTATTGACGATGAAACACAGAAATTGCATCGGAATTAAATACAAAAGGCACAATGCCGACTTAAGTACAAGAAAACAGACTCTTCTTACTGTCTATGTTTTGAACCATTCCTGTGACACTAGTTATAGGTTCCGATGCTTCACTCCAGGTTTACTGTATCCCTCTGACCTCCTTATTGACGATGAAACACATAAATTGCATCATAATTAAATACAAAAGGCACAATGCAGACGTAAGTACAAGAAGACTGGCTCTTCTTACTGTCTATGCTTTGAACCATTCCTGTGACACTAGATTTAGATTCCGATGCTTCACTTCAGGTTCACTGTATACAGCTGACCTTCTTATTGACTACGAAGCGCAGAAATTAATCGGAATTAAATACAAAAGGCACAATGCCGACTTAAGTACAAGAAGACTGATTCTTCTTACTATCTATGTTTTGAACCATTCCTGTGACACTAGTTATAGATTCCGATGCTTCGCTTCAGGTTTACTGTATCCCTCTGACCTTCTTATTGACGATGAAACACAGAAATTGCATCGGAATTATATACAAAAGGCACAATGCCGACTTAAGCACAAGAAGACTGACTCTTCTTACCGTCTATGTTTTGAACTTTCCCTGTGACACTAGTTATTGATTCCGATGCTGCACCTCAGGTTGACTGTATCACTCTGACCTTCTTATTGACGATGAAACACAGAAAATTGCATCGTAATTAAATACAAAAGACACAATGCCGACCTAAGTACAAGAACACTGACTCCTTCTTACTGTGTATGCTTTGAACCATTCCTGTGACACTAGTTATAGATTCCGATGCTTCACCTCAGGTTTACTGTATCCCTCTGCCCTTCTTATTGACGATCAAACACAGAAATTTCATCGCATTTAAATACAAAAGGCAATATTCCGACTCAAGTACAAGAAGACTGGCTCCTCTTACAGCCTATGTTTTGAACCATTACTGTGACACTAGTTATAGATTCCGATGCTTCACTTCAGGTTTACTGTATCCCTCTGACCTTCTTATTGACGAAGAAACACATAATTGCATCGAAATTAAATACAAAAGGCACAATGCCGACTCAAGTACAAGAAGACTGGCTCTTCTTACTGACTATGTTTTGAACCATTTCTGTGACACTAGTTATAGATTCCGATGCTTCACTTCAGGTTTACTGTATCCCTATGACCTTCTTAATGACGATGAAACACAGAAATTGCATCTTAATTAAATGCAAAATGCACAATGCAGACGTAAGTACAAGAAGACTGACTCTTCTTACTGTCTCTGTTTTGAACCATTCCTGTGACACTAGTAACAGACTTCGATGCTTCACTTCAGGTTTACTGTATCCCTCTGACCTTCTTATTGACCATCATACACGGAAAATTCATCGGAATTAAATAGAAAAGGCACAATGCCGACTCAAGTACAAGAAGACTGTCTCTTCTTAATTTCTATGTTTTGAACCATTCCTGTGACACTAGTTATAGATTCCGATGCTTCATTTCAGGTTTACTGTATCCAGCTGACGTTATTATTGACTATGAAGCATAGATATTGCATCGGAATTAAATACAAAAGGCACAATGCCGACTTAAGTACAAGAAGACAGACTCTTCTTACTGTCTATGTTTTAAACCATTCCTGTGACACTAGTTATAGATTCCGATGCTTCACTTCAGGTTTACTGTATCCCTCTGACCTTCTTATTGACGATGAAACACAGAAATTGCATCTTAATTAAATACAAAAGGCACAATGCTGACTTCAGTACAAGAACACTGACTCTTCTTACTGTCTATGGTTAGAACCATTCCTGTGCCACTAGTTTATGGATGTCGATGCTTCACCTTCAGGTTTACTGTTTCATTCTGGCCTTCTTATTGACGATGAAACACAGAAATTGCATCGGAATTAAACACAAAAGGCACAATGCCACCTCGAGCACAAGAAGACTGGCTCTTCTTACTGTCTATGCTTTGAACGATTCCTGTGACCCTAGTTATACATTCCGATGCTTCACTTCAGGTTTATTGTATCCCTCTGATCTTTTTATTGACGATGAAACACAGAAATTGCATCGGAATTAAATATAAAAGGCACAATGGCGACTTAAGTACAAAAAGACTGACTTTTCTTACTCTCTATGCTTTGAACCATTCCTGTGACACTAGTTATAGATTCCGATGCTTCACTTTAGGTTTACTGTATCCCTCTGACCATCTTATTGACGATGAAACGCAGAAATTGCATCGGAATTAAATACAAAAGGCACAATGCCGACTTAAGTACAAGAAAACTGACTCTTCTTACTGTCTATGTTTTGAACCATTCATGAGACACTAGTTATAGCTTCCGATGCCTCACTTCAGGTTTACTGTATCCCTCTGACCTTCTTATTGACGATGAAACACAGAAATTGCATCGGAATTAAATACAAAAAGCACAATGCCGACTCAAGTACAAGAAGACTGGCTCTTCTTACTGTCTATGTTTTGAACCATTCCTGTGACACTATTTATAGATTCCTATGCTTCACTTCAGGTTTACTGTATCCCTCTGACCTTCTTATAGACGATGAATCACAGAAACTGCATCGGAATTAAATACAAACGGCACAATGCCGACTCAAGTACAAGAAGACTGGCTCTTCTTACTGTCTAGGTTTTGAACCATTGCTGTGACACTAGTTACAGATTCCGATGCTTCACTTCAGGTTTACTGTATCACTCTGACCTTCTTATTGACGATGAAGCACAGAAATTGCCACGGAATTAAATACAAAAGGCACAATGCCGACTTAAGTACAAGATGACTGACCCTTCTTACTGTCTATGTATTGAACCATTCCTGTGACACTAGTTATAGATTCCGATGCTTCACTTCAGGTTTACTGTATCCCTCTGACCTTCGTATTGACGATGAAACACAGAAATTGCATCGGAATTAAATAGAAAAGGCACAATGCCGACTTAAGTACAAAAAGACAGACTCTTCTTACTGTCTATGTTTTGAACCATTCCTATGACACTAGTAATAGATTCCCCATGCTTCACTTCAGGTTTAATGTATCCCTCTGACCTTCTTACTGACGATGAAACACAGAAATTGCATCGGAATTAAATACAAAATGCACAATACCGACTAAAGTACAAGAAAACTGACTCTTCTTACTCTCTATGTTTGATCCATTCCTGTGACACTAGTTATAGATTCCGATGCTTCACTTCAGGTTTACTGTATCCCTCTCAGCTTCTTATTGACGATGAAACACAGAAATTGCATCGGAATTATATACAAAAGGCACAATGCCGACTTAAGTACAAGATGACTGTTTCTTACTACTGTATGTTTTAGAACAATTCCTGTGACACTAGTTATAGATTCCGATGCTTCACTTCAGGTTTACTGTATCCCTCTGACCTTATTATTGACGTTGAAACACAGAAATTGCATCTTAATTAAATACAAAAGGCACAATGCCGACTTCAGTACAAGTATACTGATTCTTCATACTGTTTATGGTCCTTAACTATTCCTGTGACACTAGTTATAGATTCCGATGCTTCACTTCAGGTTTACTGTATCCCTCTGACCTTCTAATTGAGGAAGAAACACATAAATTCCATCGAAATTAAATACAAAAGGCACAATGCCGACTCAAGTACAAGAAGACTGGCTCTTCTTACTGACTATGTTTTGAACCAATTCTGTGACACTAGTTATAGAATTCGATGCTTCACTTCAGGTTTACTGTATCCCTATGACCTTCTTATTGACGATGAAACACAGAAATTGCATCTTAATTAAATGCAAAATGCACAATGCAGACGTAAGTACAAGAAGACTGACTCTTCTTACTGTCTCTGTTTTGAACCATTCCTGTGACACTAGTAACAGACTTCGATGCTTCACTTCAGGTTTACTGTATCCCTCTGACCTGCTTATTGACGATCAAACACGGAAAATTCATCGGAATTAAACAGAAAAG